>NC_079545.1:23445074-23748165 GCF_015846415.1 Triplophysa dalaica
GTAGTGCATGGGTAGAGGCAGGAGCCACACAGGAATGGAGCGGTAGGGCATTGAGTACACTGAAGCAATTCACTAGTATGGCAGAGTTTCAGTGAGGAGAAACAAACTGGACACTGTGGTAAAAAGTAAGACAGATGCCCATTCATAAACTCAACTTGTTGATTCATAGGTACAATGACAACCAAATGACAATGGGCTGTGTTCACTGTGTTTTGGGGATCTGGCTATATGCTATCTTTCAGAGATCCAGCTGTATTCATTATTATATCCATTATTGTCTGTGAGAATATTAACAATGTTTTTAGACCAGATTACCACACAATGACCATTCTAATTAGTTTAGTCTAGTGACTAAACCTACAAAAGCATTACAAAATCACATTACAATATCTTTATTGTTAAGAAAAATATGTTCCTACCTTTGATAGAGCATTTCCCTCTTGGCTGGGGAAATGCGTCAAATCATTTGAATTACCTACAAACAATGAAGAGCAGCTTTAAATGGCCATTACAACATCTAAAATATGCAATAAGAAAGTTAAGCTTTGATTCGGCGTGTTTTGTCATAATTGTCAGGCGTAAGTGAAAGTGAAAGCAACTATTTAGTTGTACGATATAAAGAGAAATAAGCTGTATGAATTGTTAAAATGTAGTTATTTAAACCAATAAATAAATAAATGAATAAACTGAACAAATACCAGCTTCCATTGTTGTCTTTCCACTTCCGTAATACTTTCGAACCGTCTGTCTCAGTCTGTTTCTCCATATTTGCGATTCCACCTGAGTTTTCAGACTTGTGGTTTTCTCTTCACATTTCCTGTTTTTAGAAGGTTTCATCTGATCCATTAATCTGAGTTAAATGCGAATTATAAAATGCGTATTAAAAGCTACTGAGCCTTGAATAGCTGTGTCGTCTGTTGTCTTTGCAGGAATGAAAGTGTGTCTGTTTAGAGGCACAACCCACAGCTGACTTTTGGAAAGTCCTGGAAGGTTTTGTTGTGGGTAAACACATGATAATCAGAATATTTGTGATTTGAGTCTTTTTGACTGATCTATTTCGAGTCATTAGAACACATTCAAGATAATAAACAAAACACCAAAAAGCAAATTGTATTATATTTAACTTAAGTTGTAAAACTTTAAAACAGAGTGTTGTACCATTACTTGTTCATGTAGACCAAGGTTATTAATTTTTAGTTTAGTCAAATTAAAACCTTGAAAGCGTTTTTTTTTTATTGAAAAAATGAAATAATAGCCTAAAAAGTATTGGAAAAAATGCACAAACTGCTGATAATTGTGACTTTGACCTTTAGACATTTTTGGGCCGAAACATTTTTCATCGTTTCTTCATGTGAAGAATAAAAAAAATTGAAAAAGATTCTCAAAAGCTGTTATGGTTTCCAAAGTCAGATCAAAAGCAAACATGCGCCTATTGGATTATTGTGGTACTGCAGCTAAAACACTCACAGAAGAAACATCATTTGGTCTATCATGCTCAAAGTTCATTAAAAAGGGTGGTACTTGAGACTTTGACCTTTTGACATTTTTAGGCCGAAACATATCGATTTTTTGTTTACATTTTTTTTTAAACATGCTATTTTTATGGTTTGTTATAGCAAGTAAGCATTAAACTAGAATAACTTTTTTTATAAAAAAATAAAATAATAACCAGAAATAATCTTCCAAGTGTCTTCTTTCAAATGTGACCAAACATACGACTGTACTCCAAAGCAATCATGAGTTTGTTACCCGGCACAGCCCTTTGAAAACGCAATGTTTGAACTAAAATGGTTCAGTTTAAAACACTAAAATTATAATAATAAACAAAACTAAAATTTATCTTAAATAGCAACATAAAAAATAAACAAATAAATTACTAAATGACAAAAGCATATAACAAAGTTTCTAAAATAAAAAAGTCTTAAAATCAAGCTAATTTAAATATATATATGAATAAAACTAAAATCAAAGCTATTATAACTTTGTTGTAGACATGTCAATTTAAAGAACAGACTCAACTACACAGATCTGGGACTAAGCCTATAGCAAACTGAAAAACCAATAATACATTTTTGTATGAAAAATCTTTACTCACACAATTTAACACTTGAAAACCAACCAAACATTTTTTAAAGATTTATATATCTACCAGCGTAAAGTCACTACAGTCAAAAACATAAAAAATACAAAAAAGGTTAAGGTAACAAATCGTTATTAACAAGCCTGGTTGTTTCTGCAGCAAAACACAATAGCCATTATTTTTTAGGCACCCAGAGCTAAATATTTAGTCACCAGTATGGAGTAATACATATATTAAAGTATCTTATTTGCACCAGTGCTTTGCCCACATCATAGTTGTATGCAGCACATTGATATATGTGGAAGAGAATATAACTCTGGTTTATATTCGCTGCAAGTTAAAACCCCATCATGTCCGATAGTCCTTAAATGGGGCAGTAAATGATTAATGAATGACCTCTTATGAATAGTAATAATGTGATTGTCTGGACCCATACACAAACTAGATTAATTTTTTTCTGTCTGTCCAGTTCTGTCTGTCATAGTTCAAGTTATTAATGAATACAAATACTTGTCTTTTCTCATAGGTCTGAACCAAAAACTAATGTTTTTCAGCAACCACCACTTTAGGTACTATAAACACAAGAAGGCCTCTGATAATGAGATTCCATAATGCGGCATCATTTGTTTTTCAAAAGGCAGCGTTCACTCAGCAGGTGGCCTTTCAGTTTTGCCCATCAGTTTGGTCTCTATGGAAATAGAATAAAATCAAATAATATAAAAATGGTAGGTATCACAGTATGTAAAGGAGACATGATCGGATACCAATTTTCCACAAGTTTGTATGATTCTTTGGGGTCTTCATTAAATGAAACACAATTTTTTTTCCTTCAACAGTTTCTTGCCTTGTCAAGACTGCTTTTAGTGCATGTTTCTTTAAATTATAATGAGCTACTAGGGTGGCTGGTTCCGAGTCGCTTCATTGACTTGCTTACTAAAATAAAATGTGTACAAAATGGGAGAATCCATATACTGCCCGAATGTGTTCTTATTGAAAAACTAGCACATCAGTCTACGTAAAGCAGCTGCAAATTAAAACAGGTCACTGGATGACAGAAACCCAATAACAGAAAGGCTGCTGCATGTTTTTTTTAACTAATTTTGGAGCTGGCAGAAATCTAACTAAATGCAAAAAAGTGAAAAATGTATCCGATGTCCCTTTTAACATACTATTACTTAAAAAGCCAAAAAGTTTCATGTGCAAATTTGTGCCAGATTTGATCTTTGTTTTTATGAATAACTGTATACATTGAACAATTACTAACACTGTATATTACTCACCTTATCTCTATGGCTCCGCTGGTGAGCCCTAAACTGCTCTGGATTTGTGAACATCTGTTGGCAAAATGGGCAAACTGGCTCTGGGAGAATATTCCATTGTAGCCAGTCTACAGGATTGGGTGGGTTCCAATGTTCCTCCGGTGTCCGGTGCTTCTTTTTGTTTGTGTGCACCATGCTTATTACTGAAGGTCTGTGATTTCTTACCACCATTGTGTCCGTCTGAGATCCAGAACCAGATTCTAACCTGGAATCATAATCTGATCCCGAATCAAACTCTGATTTTACAGCGGAAAACCTTAAGTCAACTTTCTCTGTCAGTCTCTTTCCATCTGAGGTGCAGTCTTTCTTTAGTCCTCCCACAGGCCCTATGATTGATTTTGTGTGTGTGTATCTCAGTTTCGCAGGATCTGAAAAAGAACACGCGGTCACTTTACTACTGTCCTCCTTGTTCTGAACCTCTGCTTCATTCCCCTTTGCCGTTTGGTTGTTTCTCACAGTCCCAGACTGAGAGGGCATCTTCTGCACTTCAGACCCAACAGGTCTTTCCTCTGCATTATGCCTGACCAGCCCAGTACTCCAGCTTTCTAACGGAGGCACAGACAGCTGCTGAATGCAGTGGTGGAGAGAAGGGTAGTCCACGTACTTAAATTTGGGCACATTTTCTTTAGGACTGATGGGCCTACGGTTTGGTGCCTTTGTCAGTGAGCAAGATCCCACCCAACTATTCAGGGGAGGCACAGAAAGCTGTTGGATGCACTGGTGCAGAGAAGGGAAATCAACATATTGGAAACGAGGCACCTTGCAAGGCACATCACAGAGATCATCTTTTCTCCCGCGTATTTGTGTGGACGTCTCTGGGTCACCCGGCTGTTTCCTGACAGCTCTAACGGCTGTGTCACGCTCCATTTTGATGGCTTTGGAGGAGAGTTTGGAATTGCCACCCCCATCTGGAAGCAGGTACCTCCTTTCCTCCATTCCTGGTACTGGAAAATGATGTCTCACTCGCCTGTGACCATAAAGAAGAGTTGAAAGTGACAGTGTTTTTTTTATAATGAAATTTAACCTAATTTGTTCTGTAAAAAGTGTTTATTATGCTCAATATCATTTGCTTAATGAGAGATTCAGCAAAGCTGTAATGTTAACTTTGTATTTTGTAATGACCCAGTTATGGCTCAACAACAGGGTAATTCACTTTTCAAAAATTTTGGAACAAATGACAAATTTACACATGTGGGTTGTTTCATATTACATGGCCTAAAGGAAAAGCAAGCATGAATGCTTTGATATGTGAGACAGTACCTTACAGCAGACCTACACGCCGGACTGACGCCAGCTTCTTTAAAAACTCACCCTCAGTGCACCTCTGAGGGGTTGTGGATTTCACAGTGGGTGGATTGGCTGGGCGGGTTTGGTCTCCACTGGCCAGGCTGGCAAAATCATAAAGACAAACAAAGAAAAAGAGTAAGAAGGAAAGACAGTGAATGTGAGTGCTAGTGAAAGTGTGTATTTGTGCATGCATGCATTGTAAATGGGGGAGATGGTCTGAGTTGCTCCTGTAGCCCTGTGCCATCGGTATAAATAGCTCTGCAGGTATGGAGTACAGGAAAAGTAGGTCAGCTTCAGACTGATCGCCTTCTCCAGGGGGCCCAAAACAACATAACTGTCACACACACAACACTACACTACATTCTTCTCTCCGTATTCATTATGTCCAATTCCAAGAACACCCAATACTCCTTCACAAAAGCGTAGGAGCAGCCAAGCCCACCCTGACTTAAGATCATTACACACACCTATTGAAACTGACACTGGCATACTCCCCATGTGCAGTCAACAGGTGTAGAGATGCGGTTTCCCACCTGGTCTACCCACACACTGTGCGTCAAAAAAGCTTTATTTTTTCTGATATAGGATCAGCATCATAAAACCAGACTTATTGTACTAAAACCACAAAACTGACCAGGGGTCAGGGAGAAATATGCCCCTCAATGTTTGGCTGTAATCTTTAAAGTAAACATTTCCTGTTGATTGAGGGTAAATAAATATATAAAGAATTAAACAAAGTTAAAATAAAATCGTGAATTATGAAATTGTATAATTTATGTAAAATGTTAAAAAAAAGTTTTATAATTTATATGTAATTTATTGATATATCTGTGTAAATAATGTGTTTCAAAAGACAAATGTTCTATATATACAGGCAGCCACGGAAAACATTTAGAGACAACTTTTCTTATTTTAAAATGGACTATTAATACGTTTTTATTCTCGCTCTGTTACTAACAACATTTTTTACCTAATTTCAAATAAAACAGTTTAAAACAACAGAGAAATATGCTATGCATTTTGTCAGACCTCAAATGCTGCAAAGAAAACAAGTTTATATTCCCTTTCAAGCAATCCCACAGTAACATGTGTGTATTTAGGAAAAGTAAAAAATATATGTGATAACCTCAATTTTTTTCACAGTTTTCATGCGTCTTGTCATGCTGCCAGTCTTTTGGGTGACTTTTTGTCACCTTCTGAAGTTTGAATTTGTTGAAATTTAACAAACACTGGACTTTAATACTGTACTTCTTCAGCAATAAACATGTTTCACATATTGCTTCATCTTTTTTATTTCTGCTAACCGACTCAAAAATAAAAACCCGTACAGGATGCGGGGAATAATCATCGTGCTCCACATTCACACTCGCTGTGTTTTGCAGAAGGGAACTGGGTCACGCGCCGTGGCCTACATTTTTAAGGTTTGTTGTCTTCGTTTTTCCCTCCCCACGCTTATTTAGGCTGGCCCCTCCCTCGCTGCCTAAGCAGTGAAACGGGGGTTGGGAAGGAGAGGCGGTTCTTTCGCACACTTTTGAAGCGAAGATCGAGAGCGCGCCTGCTACTTGTAGACAAACGCTGTATTCACATGCGCGTGACAGAACGAAGAGAACGAGAACCTGCGCGTGCAGGCACAACGAGCTAACGCAGAATAGTCAGTAAACTGAAAATTGAATTATGCTGATTAAAATAATTTCCCTCTAAATAGTACACCTGCCATAGCTCAATAGATATAAGGCAACTATTATGAGTGGAACGCTGTTTTAAAACATGCTTAAAGTGCAAACAATTGAACAACGAGCAAATATCCGGTTCGAATAAATATTTGAACGCATGAGATATTATTTACACATTTCATGTTTTTAGAGTGTTACCTTATTGCTGTAGTAGTCCGTGGATGTCCGTGTAATGCATGTCAAGTGAGTTCTCCGTCGATTTGATCAGCATTGTGTTCGTCGTTATTGAAACGAGAAGGACTTTATTATCTACACTTTAGTCTGCCCTCTGACGCACTGGACAAAATAAAACACGAGGACATCATTTCGTTTAGTTCCTTTACATGAGATGTAAAAACAATGGCCACACTATAATGTATCCTGTCTTTAAATCAGCAACACTTTACCAGAGACAGTTACCTAATGTGGTAAATGTGCTTTGGCTCTAGGTGCCGCTATTCAGATTCTGATAGATGGAGGCGAAAGCCAGTCACAGTTTGGTCGAGATTCTCGACACACCCATGGACTCCGCCTCAGTCGTGTATCTGTGACCAATCGGTACATCGTGTTTCGATAAGAGGGCGGAGACAACTTGCCCTAGATCTCGGCGAATTATAATTCAGCTCAGACTCCGTTTACTCGAGTCACCCGAGCGCGAGTTGACACCCAATCCTTCGAGCGTCTTTATCAATCAGTCGTATCAGCTCTGACATATGAGCACAAAACAAAGATTTCCTTCTTTGATGATGACACGAATACACAACATGCGGTAATGTTTATAGCATGCATAAAAATGTAGAATTAATATATGTGGATAAAGCTCTTGTTTCTTTTGCCCACATTTTCTTCAGTAGGCTATATACATGAAACCATCGCTCATTAACAAAGCTAAACGACGTTTACTACACCATGGCGAACGTTAAGAAATAGCCTAAGTGTTTACATGAAAACGAGAAAACAAATGATTACAGAGATTACCTGTTGACTTACCAGAGTGGTTAAAAGTATGGAAGCATATGTGGTGCAAAATTGAATTTGCAATGTGTTATGCAAAATGGCAATGCAGTGTGTAAATTGACAATGCAATTGTGTATCTAAATATACATTTCAAATCACGTATGTGCAACATTAGGTGCAAAATAAAATAAAAATTCAGTTATATCAATTACATTTGTAAGTTCCTACACTAGTTTTAATGTTATTTAAATTGATATTTTTAACTCTATTTAAGTTGCAAAATGAAAATGCATTCCCCGGATTGATTATATATGTTTAAGCAAAACTGTAGCAAAAAGAAAATTCTAATGTCATTTTCCCTTAATGCGTTAACATTAACAGGTTGAACATTTGAGATGGCATTTTCATTTACACACAGTGCATTGAGTGGTGCAAAATTCAATGTGGACTTGAAAATGCATTTCGAGATGACCACGCCCCCACCCCGGTACAGCGTCATTGCGTAAAGGCATTTTAATTTTGCAACTTAAAGAGCGTTAAAAATATCCATTTAAATAACTTATTAAAACTAGTGTAGGAACTGACAAATGTAATTTATATAATTGAATTTATTTATGTTTCACATTCGCTATTTGTATATTTAGATACACAATTGTATTGTCAATTTACATACTGCATTGCCATTTTGCATATTACATTGCAAATTGAATTTTGCACCACATATGCTTCCATATAAAAGAAGTTAATGGGTGTGGGTTTAAACGTGTCCTATGGTGTGACATAGCAAAATGTTTAAAACAAACTAATAATATTACATTGTTTTATATTAATGAGATTCATATTTATAATATAAAATAGCATAAGAGAGATTTATCTTAATAGTTTTATTCGTCAATATTTTTGACACCACAGGTCAATTACATAAGCCTGTCAACATAAGTCTGTCAACTACCCTTATAAGGCCTTAAAATATGAGGATACATTAAATATGAAATAATATATTAAGTACTTAAAAATATTCTGGAAATGTGGTTCTTCATTAATATTGAGCTAAACATCATATGTAAGATTTACTTTTCAAATGACGATATTGCACAACCACTAAACCAGCTTTTATTTACACAATCACTGACAAGATAAAATGGTGATTTACAATTGAGATTCAGCTTCTATACATTCTACTTTGACTGTAGCTCCCTGTTTGCTTCATTTTATAACATACAAATCGTGGTTGAGGTATCAGTAGACAGAGGTTCACACTTTAGCCTAAGCCAAAATTGAAATCCCCTTCTTGCAATGACTTTACACAATGTGACTTTTGTAACATATACTGTATGTAGTATATGTAGAGGACTCTATACTCAGGCAAAATAGTGCAGAGAAAATCTTTGGATAACTTGGTTACATTTTCTTCGTCGTTGATAATGAACTGCACATCATGGCTCCACAGGGTTTGACATCAGGATATTACACACAGAATGACTTGAATAATGTGTCATGTTCGAAATCTGACAATTTGAGTTTAATATGCTCATTTGAGTTTCCTTTTTATTATATCTGTTGCTTTGAACTGCATTTAAGCCACTCAAATGAGTCCATGTGATCGTCTGCCATAAAATCCTGGGTTTAAAGTATTTGTAGGACATTTGCTCATTGAAATTGTACCGCATTGCTGAAAATGAATAAAAAGCATTTTCACAAAAAAAGAATGTGCAGAATGTCCAATTTTAACACGTGGCATTCTAGTAAAAAATGTCCTAGTTTAAATAATTTCAATACATGGATATATAACAGGTGTTATTCCACTGTTATAACTAAATTGCCAGGTGCTAGTGCATTATAAACAAGCACCATTTTTTTTGTTTTTAGCAATTAAGAAACAAACAAACAAACAAAGAATAAAATCTCTTGTGGATTAATTGAAGAAAACATAACTGCAGAGATGGATGATGGATGTGCTGTTGTTCTCATTTGTCTTGATGAGCTGTTATCTCAACATTGTCTTTAGCATTATTATTTAGTATTAAATGAACTTCAGTACAATCCTTCTGGTTTTTAAACCGTCCTCAGTGACAATCCATAGCAGTTGGTTCAGTGAATGTTTTCAGCAGGCGGAGTATATCTGATGTCCAGGTGTCTCTTTCTCTCAATGTGAAATGACCCATGTGGAAAAACAGTAACACCTCAATTTACCCTTGGCACCCCTCCCACTCGCTGAGATTTCTTGACTTCAGTCTGGTGCAGAAGCATCACATCCTATCAAAGGTCAAAGAAGCAGAATTTAAGCGCTGTCCTCAATTCAAACAGAGCTGTTTGGTATACATTCGAAATGTGGGTTTCTTACCTCAATTTCCCATGTTCTTCTGCCGATCCAGGAATTTCTGTCGCCTGTCTACCGGAATCTCATCTAAGCTAATACCATGGTTGCTTGCCCTTTGTGACAACAAAGAAAATAACACCATAATTTGGTTTAAAGTGCTTTGCCATACTGTTCAATGAACTCCACAACATTTTCATGTAATGCAGCAAAGATGTTAGAGATTACGTTCTTACCCTGGAGTGAGGTCCGGCGGTACAGGCAGCGCCTTGTCGAAACCTTCCCTCCCAACCAACCAAAACGTTTCCTCTACACCTTTACCCTATTAGACAGTGATAGAAAAACAGATATGCCCATGTGATTGTAATAAATGTCCTCCAAGCTTCAAAGCATTTATGAAGTTTGGACATTTGGTACATATTGCATGTTCCTGTGAGTGAACACATGATTGTGAATGTGTGTACCTTCAACTCTGTCCTGCCCCTAGTATTTATTTTGTAGCCAAGTTTGAGGGAATTCAGGACTTCAACAGTACTCTGGTTGACATGAATTCTGTAAGCTGCGGAAACGAGGCATGTAAATAAAAATTTGATTGAATAAATAAATAAATAAAATGGTGACATGAAAACAAAATCACTCTTACCTAAAATGTAGGCTATACCGTTATACTTTATACTCTATTGAAGTATAAGAACTTGTTTTAAGATTCTTGTTGTATTCAAACAACACACATTCAGTATATAACATCAATACAGATGATGTCTCAGCTGTAGACAGTTTATCCATCCAAGATAACAATGTTAAATATTTGTTCAGAATAGCCACAGGCAAAAAGTGCTTATGCTTGTTGTTTTAATGTACATACTGTACTCAGGAATGTCAATAGATTTGAGTCTGATACTCAACCACTAGATAGAAGTATGTCCCTAACCCTTTAAAATGCTTTGATAGGTTGCTGTATAAATCACAGTATACCCACTAGGGGGCCTCAACGAACTTCCAAAGGGACCTTAAAGGGATAGTTCAACCAAAAATGAGTCATTAGTCATTATTTACTCGTGTTGTTCCAAACCTGATAAATTTCATTGTTTTGCTGAACACTTAGAAAGATCTTTGGAAGAATGTCAGTAACCAAACATATTATCCCCCATTTACGGCCATGGTAGGGAAAATAATGGGAGCCAATGAGGGATGAGATCTGTTTGGTTTCTGACATTTTTCCAAATATCTTCCTTTGTGTTAAGCAGAACAAAGAAATGTATACAGGTTTGGAACAACACAAGTAAATAATGACACATTTTTCATTTTTGGGTGAACTATCCCTAATATTTCTTAGGATTTGTTTATACATCCAACATTACGTATAGCCAATTGTTTCATATATTGTCTTTATAATATCACACCTACAATTGATAGTTTAAGCATTTCCTTATGCAAAAAATATACACTGTAAAATATGATTTGTTGTTTCAACTTAAAAAAGTAAGTAACCTGACTGCCTTAACATTTTGAGTTAATAAAACGTAAAATATTACTTATTATGTGAATTTTATGCGAAATGGAATTAACTAGGCAGATGGGTAACTTAATTTTTTTAAGTTAAAACAACAAATCATTTTTACAGTATGGATGGATATAGGCTATTTAAGGAAATGAGTCCTCACAAAAGGGTTTTCCATATTTGGGGGACCCTGGCATCGGAGTTTGAAAAACCCTGATCTAACCAAACCTAATACGATTTCAAAGTTTTTTTGCAAGAGTGAGAACATCCAGACCCATACTAGTAGATGTGAAATCTACAAATAAACTGTAGACAAACATTATCATTGTTGTACTATGATAATGTAACACACAAAGGTCAATAAATAATCTGGGACATACTCTGAATACACTAGTAAATCTTTAATCACGTTTCACACATTTCCCATGCTCAATAGCACAAAATGTTTTTCAGGTGAGGCAAGCGCTTTGGGATTAATGTGGCAGAAGGTCTGATTAAAGGTGAGACAGTTCAGGGTGATAGCAGAGGCTGAGTTCTAAGAGGACATTAGCTTTAAAGCAGAATTTTCTTTCTAATTTGGCTTAAACTCTTAAGAGATTACAGAGCACTCTGTACCTTAAGCTCTCTGAGCTACTCACTGACATGCACTTGCTGATCAGTACACCGTACAAACTACCAAGACCTCAAACTGATCCTTACACACACATAACGGATTCCAAGAATCAGCTTCAAAATGCTTACATTGTTATTATCACACACATATACATAGTTTGATGTACTCACGCAACCCTGTGGATTCCATTCGGGAGGCTGTGTTTACTGTGTCCCCAAACAGACAGTATCGAGGCATCTTTAACCCAACAACACCTGCAACTACTGGACCTGAGACACACACAAATATATCTAAAGTGAATAAATGCCATTTGGTCGGGTTGAGTTATCTGTCACAACCACAGAATTTCAGGAATGGAGAGTATGGGCACAACGTGATCTCTATAACAAGTTGAGTTGTGAGGCAGAGGAGAGAGCCGACGCTGTGGTACTTAAATTGGATGAATCTGTTAATTGGATGACGGCGAGATTTACATTTCACTTGTTCTTGAAATACACATGCATCAGATCAGAAGAGTAAATACGTTTTTACGTTTAGCACTATGTTCAGTTTGGTGATATAAGACTACTAGACCATCATCTTAATGAAAATGAGATCAAATATGGACTGTTTTTGATAAATAACCTCATTAGACAATGCATTTAATATATAGGAGTGAAGTGATTGGAGTAACTGTGTTAACTCCACCCTTAACCCAGTCTGAATTTTCTGGCACTTCTTTTTAGCCGTGGATTAAAGAGCTGCTACAATGACCACAAGGGAGATAAATCTGCTGGACAGCCAAACCACAGATAAAAGATAGGTACCAATTTTAAACAAAAAATCACGTAATCAGGTTATTATTCAGTACATTTAATGTATATCAGAAGATGAACAACGGAAAAGCCATGCAGTGAATTTCTAATTTGTTACAGTATGTCTTTTATTATGAGCTTTTTAAACGTTGTTTGTATCAGTCTCACCAGTGTGGAGTCCAATGCGGATTTTGACTTTGACATCAGGCATATGCCTCATTTTAAAGGTCCCGATGCAATGCAGAATGTCCAGAGACATGTTAGACATCTCTGCTGCGTGCCGGTTACCGTTCCGGTTGGGAACCCCTGATGCCACCATGTATGCATCACCAATAGTTTCTACCTATTGACAAATGGCACATATAATGTTTCTGGTGAAACAAACTGTGATGCATTTGCATACAGCACACATTAAGGTTGTTTTCTGTGTTTAGGTGAAATTATTTGGTAACTGATCTGCAAAAAATGCAACTCAATTTCTTATATTAAGAGATATAAAACTATAAGTATCTGAACTCCTTTATTTCTTTCTTTAACTAAAAGTTTCATGAGTGCACCAGTAAAACATAAAACATAAAGATCATGCAAACCTTGTAGACATCATGGATAGCAATGATTCCATCGAAGAGAATATAAAGGTCGTTGAGGAGATCGACCACCTCGATAGGTTCACTCAGAGCAGAGATGGTGGTAAAACCCACAATATCACTAAAATACAGTGTTGCTTCTGAAAAGTGCTCTGGTTTGACTGGCTTTCCTGTCTTTAATGCCAGGGCCACAGACCTGGAAATGAGAGAATGGCATTATAGAAAAAACTAATATTGAAAGATGAACAGATATGAAGATTTCTGGGTGAGACTCACTTGGGCAGCATTTGAGCTAAGAGAGCATCTGTTTTTTGACGCTCTACCTCTAGTTCTTCTGTCCTTTCTCTAATCAGATCCTCCAGGTTTGAGGAGTACTGCTCCAGCATCCGCAACATTGAGTCAATTATATTTGTCTTTTTTCCCTTGTTTACATTCTTAAACTGCAGATGAAAAATAATAAGGTAAGGAAGAATAAACTACTCATCTACCTCTTATAGATTTAGGAATACAGATACATTTCTGTGTTTTGACATATGTCTGCTAAACATTTATGAGCATGTGTGTCTAAGCATGATATGTATATATATATAGAGAGAGAGAGAGAGAGAGATAGAGAGAAAATACCTGTCTGAAAATCTCTTCAAACGTAGGTCTCTTGTCAGGCTCTTCACTCCAGGCCTGCTTCATAACCTGAATCACCTCTAGTGGAGCTTCATCCATAGACACAGTAGGTCGACACAATGGAGGAGGAGAGCGCACCTTATCTATAATCTCTGCACACAGACACACACATCTGCATTCAGATCTAAACCAGGTTGAACTCAAATATAGATCTTCCCAGTTTTAAAGGATGTAGACACATGTAAAAAATCAATCATGGAAAAATATTCTGCTCTAAAAATGTGTTTGAGGGTGTGGATGTCTAACCTTCAGGGGGCATGTCTAGCATGCAGAAAGGTGCGCAGCGTGAGATCACCTCCTGCATGATAATGGAAAAGCTGTATACATCTGCTGCATATGTTCCCTTCTTCTGTAGCTGAGGATCTCGTAAGATCTCTGGAGCTGTCCATAACAAATCTGTAGAAATAAGAGTAAAATCTAAAAAAAGGAAAAATCTAATCTCCACTGCAGCATGATGAAACATGGTCCAGATTGTACAGCTGAACATCTTGAGGATCAGCAAAATATGGTTATTGATTGAAGATCTTTGAAATGTTATTGTGCTTGGAGCCTGAGAATCGTATTATAAAAGTGGACACCTAGTAAAGTCTTGTGGCTACAGACCAATATCCTTTACAGACAACTAAAAAGAATAGCTGGCTCATGGTTCTCATGATTTTAACCTTATAATGCATACTCGTAATGCATACCCTCAGGTTTGGTGTCCACCATGAAGATGTTTTGAGAGTTGATGATTTCATTAAAGCCATAATCTGTAACCTTCAGAACAAACCGTCCATCAACCACACAGTTCTTTGACTTCAAACGCCCATGAATAATTCCACGATTATGCAAGTACTTCATGCCCTGACAAAGTAAAAGATAGAGAGGACACTGAGAAGACTATTACAGAAAACAGACAACTGACAAATCAAGACCAGGAGACATTTTTGACACTGTCCACCATGTTTTAACTGGCAACCTTTCAGCATCTCTTATCTGACAATTTCGTCTCCTTAATGTCTCACCCTGATCAGGTCAAGGAGGAGAGAAGATTTAAACATCCAGTCCAGTCTCATTTCCTCATTGTTGAGCAGGTCTTCCAGGCTGCCTCTGGTACAGTGCTCTGTGACAATGCCAAATATGCCAGAATCCAAGAACAGGCCCAGAAACAGGTTCAGATTCTCATGGCGCATATCTCTGAGCTGTAGAGTAAGAGAGGGAAACACATTGAAGCTGAGATATTACAGAAGTTGACATAGAGGAATGTTCATATGGGTCATATGACACGGATATCGTTTGTTTTAGATGTAATGCAATGTGTATACTCGATTTGAGGTTCAAAAACACTTTATTTTTCACATACCATGTATGTTTGTATCTCCTCTTTGCCCCGCCTCTCTGAAATTAGTGGATTGTTTAAAAAGCTCATCGCTCTGAAAAGTGAAGTGTGCTATGATTGGCCAGTTAACCAGTGCGTAGTGATTGGTCAAATACTGCAAGCGTGTGATGTAAATGTAACGCCATACCATATTTGGACCATCATGTTCCAAAGCAATTGTACTGACAGGTACGCCAACCTTACTTGCTTATACATTTGGGCGGTCTCAGTCCAATTATACCACAAACTAATGTAGATTTGTGGGGTGTGGTTACAAGAGGCGTTTCAGGCAGGTCTGGGTGACCATTCGCTTTTAGATCGAATGCATCTTTTGTTCCGACACTTTAGTTTCTGCATTTGTATGTGTCCAATCAACCTGGTCGCTCCAATTGCGTATAAATAACACCCCGTTGCATTATGCATTATGGTCTAATATGTACGCCAAATTGCGATTTTGCGTGCATATGATACGCCAATGTTTGCTTGTACCTGGGTGGAGAGCAGCCATTTTAAAACGTACATGAAGAGGAAACACTGAAACAATTAAAATAATAATGTTAGGTTTAGGGTTTGGGTTAGGGTAGAGGTTATAATATGCACGGACGCTAACATTAGGTTTAGGGTTTGGGTTAGGGGACAGGGTAATGAGACAAATTGCTGTTTAATATGCAAACACGCTAATTGGCGTATCATATGCACGCAAAAAAAGGCGTATTTATGGACGCAAAATCGTAATTTGCCGTCTGTATTATACGATAATGCACAGCGCGTGTTATTTATACGCAATTGGTGCGAATGGGCTGGTCTAATACATGCATGGGCAACTTATAAAACACAAAAGACACACAAAAACACGTATTCGCGCATTATGACCCCTTTCAGAATATAAATTCTGTTCGTATTACTCATCCTTACTTATATTTCTATTACCTTGATAAAAATAGCCTGTGTGCTGTCACTGATGTCTGACACATTTGCTTCACAGGGGCATTTCTTCAGCCAAACCCAGTCACCCTGACAAAACAGAAAAATATTGACACAACGTTAAGTTAATCATAATAGTCAAATCATAATCAGACTTGATTTACAAACAAGACTAAGAACTTATAATCAATATAGATGAAATACAATTCTGACAATTTGTAAAATGTCTATAGCACACACACATACACATCTCCCACACCTCAAATACAGCAACGTTTGAGGTTTCGGGAGTTGATGTAATGTAACTGCGAGCTGAAACTGAGTGACGTGGGGTTTTAACATCAGGTTGACTTTTTAACATACTTTCCTCGTTCAGCTTCTACGGGGGGAGACAACAAAAAAGTAGAGTGTCAATGTCTTTGAACAACAAAGCGAGAGAGTGAGAGAGAGTCAGCGAGATAGTGACTGACCCTCCTGCTGAGTGTGGTGTTAATAAAGACCAAGTCATCCAGTGTCAGAATTATTTTAGTAGCATTTCCAATTTCTCCTCCACCAAACACTCCTGATATTCCCAACTGCCCGTATTTTCTGCACACACAGCAACATGCTCATTTGTTTATCAGTAACATGTTAATCTTGTTTAATCCACAATGGTTATCTGATATCCTAAGTGAGAATAAACTCATACCTGACGTGCAGAATACAGGCACCCGCTCCACAAACCAATACACAGAAGAGGAAGACTAAGAAGAGGGTTACACCATCTATACCTGCAACAGTTATTACGTTGATCAGTGATGATAATAATGTCATCATCGTGCAATTTAACAAATTTTCAAAATCTAATTTATTGAAATTCTTCAACTTCAGTCAAAATGTGCTCGCTCACCTCCACTACAGGCAATATAAGGGCTGAACCAACAGTTTGAGTCCCTGCTTGGAGAAGCTCCCGCAAAATGAATTGATTTCCCCAGGTACTTCAGCGCTCCGTATTTTCCGAAAGTGTGAGGCGCTTCCAGGGCATGTGTACGGTGCAGGCTTGACCCAGAGCCATCTGTGTCCAGGACGACGTAGCGTGCCTGCATCCCTTCTCCGTTGGTACCTGATGATATCCACTGGTTAAAGCCATTAAATTCGAATCCACCCTCATTCTGAGCTAGAACTTCGCCTGACACCCAGCGCCCTCCACTCGCAGCTCGACTCTGCTCTGCAGCCATGGCTATATAATAGAGCATGTTATAGATGGTCCCAAAAAATGGAGAAACCTGCAGAAAAAACAACATTAAAACTATCATTATTCAAAATTATTATTATAATTATATATATATATATATATATATATAAATATTATATTTTTAACTACATGAATTAGGCTATATGATAAAGAACGCTGTGTCATTTGTTGACTCCAAATATTTTTTTGTGAGATCTTTATGTGTAAGTACTTCATGTGTACATAAATGAAGTGGCTGTAAAAAACTAGATCACTAAATACATGTCAGGCATAACAGTCTACAGTCTACAGAAGCTTCTTAATATAAAAAAAATCTTTAATTAACAATTTCCTAAATCTGAAAATAAACACAAAATTAAACCTCTTTATTTTTCCTGCTGAAAACAATAGAGCCCTGCTTACAACTTGAGAAAATGTTTCAATGGTTATAAAGGGAATTGTATTGGTTTTAATGCAAACTATAATGGTCTCTAGTAGAAATCTTAACATAACAAAAATACGAGTTCAGACTTATTACCTCTTCAGCCGGCGTGTTGGTTCGGATGTCATAGGATTCCCGTGCTTTATTAAAGGCTTCATAAAAGTTCTGTTCCCCTTGGTCCATAGTTACTGTTAAGACCCCATCATACGCCCGTCGCAGTTTGGTGTCATTGGCCAGAATTGGATAGTTTACATCTTTATGGGGCAGTGAATACAGAAGTGTGTCATAAGGAATGAAGACATAGCCTCGGTCAATCATTCTCATGTCCATTGCTGTGGTTAGCAACCGGTATTGTTCCTCTCCACCAATCAGAACGGAGTGCATGCACATGATGACAACTGCAGAAAAGAAAGGAAAAAGATTTTTGAATAAAGATTAAATTTGAGTCAATGATCTGTCCAAAATGAGCAAACTTTTTTAATATTAACTTTCATATTTTTAAATCATAGCATGTTTCATCAACAACCTCTAATAAGCATTTCTCAATTATAGATTATAAATGATTATATGGATAATCATACATCACCAATGTAGGTGATTATGGATAACATTGCATACCAGCAGTCAGAGATTTTTTTATATCCCATCATATCAGAGTTGTACATTGTGAAACAAATGTTTAGTGGCATTCAGTGATTTTAATTCTATTTATAGTAAGAAAATATGGTGAAAATAAAACATAAACATAATTAATTGAACTCACCTCTCACGCGATCTGTTTCCCGTATTACTTTCAAGGCTCGCCGTGGCCCCTCCTTGTTCAATGCCATGGTGACAACAGCACCAACTGGCAGGCCAAGAGCACGCAAGGATGCTGCAAGTTCATGACCTGTCGCTTCCCACATGTCGCTCTCTGCAGTTATAATCCCAACATGCGCCCAGCGGAAAAAGCGCAACACGGAAAAGAGCACGCGGGAGGAGAGCGGAAGCGGCCGGAGAAACGTGGGATACATTCCATCATTCATGTCAGCCTTCAGGCAAGCCCAGGACAGGATTCCCTTGTTCCAATTTTTCGTTAGAAGCGCAGCAGAAGTGCAGTACCCAGGGTTTGCTGGACCAAGAAAAGCCGAACCGTAACCCTCCAGCTCGGCAAAGCGAGCCAGTCCTCTGGAGCCTGTGCAGTCCTCATTGATAAGTGTGTAGTCATACCAGTAACCTTTATTAAGCTCAGGGTCTTTGTTGATGCGGCTTGTGGCTAGTCGGGCTGCCAGGTCTGGCAGGGCTTTGGAGAACATGGGGTCACACACCCATGGTCCCACAATGGCGATTTTGAAGGTGGTGCCCCAGGCCTCACATGGCAGATATGAAATGATGACTAGTGGAAGGAGAAACCAGTTACCCCACCAGTGGAAAGTGCCTAGGACTGGGGTAAAAGACACATGACTCACTGAGCTACCAGTGTTTTTAACTTTGTGCTTTGAAGTTTGTTTTTGTCGTCTGTTTTTGGAGGATTGTGGCTGCCATCGTGGGTGGTGGGACTGGCGAAGAAAACTAGAGTTTCTGTGGTCGGCCATTTTGTTGTTTGTTTATTACTTTACTTTAACTGAAATGATGGGGAACGTTTATTTTGCTGATGATGACAGCTGATGACTCAGTGGACCAAAAACACCCGGCTCTCGTTTTAGGTTCTACCCACTTAGGGGCCCTAGCCCAAAACTACTACACAATACCAGGCCATCAGTGTCTGCTTGAGAGACCGTATTGGTGGCACAGAGGCAAGGGGGTAAAATGAGGGATGAAAACAGAAAAAGACAAGTTAGTTTTTTCATAATTAAAACATACCAACCTGATATTATGGGACCTTATAATGTTTTACAATGTGGCTAATCCATATGAAATTGTATGATGTGAATTGTAAACTTGAGTATGTTCATGTTTCTCTATTACAATTGTGAGAGTGAAATTGTGGCTCAAACTTTGAAACCGAAGGTTATATTATTCCTTAGCACCATTAACAGTAGATCAAACTTCAAATCATGTTTGCTATTAAGAGTCTTGTGGTGACCAGAGTGACATTGAGAAGCAATGTTCTTCAACCCTCTTATGATACTGTCCTCTCATCGTGATCCTAAAGATCTAATCTAACCAAATCAGGCTTTTGTTCTAATCAGGTGACCAGTTAGTTCCTCACCTGACTCATGTGCCATCTGTCTGTCAGGTTTAAAGGTGGAGCGAGGGTGAACAATTACACGACTCTTATAAGGCTGTCTGCCCATTCCTCTCTCTCTCTCTCTCTCTTCATTGCTCAGCATGCAGATTACAATAAAAGAGCTCTACCTTCATTAGCCAGACCACAGTAACTGCCAAATAACGTGAGGTTTAACCAACCTTATTCTTAGTTTACCTTATCTCTTTATAAAATCATCACTCTGTATCTTTTGACCTCTCTATGGCCCTCTTTATTCTGCATCCTCTAATCCATGTCTTCCCTGTATAGAATTCTATTGTAACTCTCTCTCCGCCCCTCTCTAGATGTCTTTTACTCTGCTTATTAGACCAATGCTGACACAAATCAGGATTACGGAAGATTGCACGAGACCTGCCGGTTTTGCACTATTCCTGTGGTGATCTGTCTGTGGTGTCAAATAATAGACACATCACTTGACAAACTGCATGTAAACTGAAAGGATTCTTGAGTTATTGGAATTTCGAATTCTTGGACCTACAGTGTTGTTTCTTGTTAATGTGATCCTGTGATTAAAGATCAAATCACTGTTAAATTTACAGGCTGAAAAGTTAGAGGCTGATAAAGGACGTCCTGTAATTTGCATTCTTCAATCTCTCAGTTATTTAATTAAAGGATCTTCATTTTACTATGTAAATCTAATGACATGGAAATGATCAATTCAAATCAATACAAATGTTTCATATTTGCTAGATGGCTACTTAGCATCACTAGCAAATGTAATATTAAGTACTTAAGACATTTTACTAAGTGATTAATTAATACTTTATAAAGTACTTTTTTAATGCTGAGAAGAAAAATAATTTTTTTTAAAACAATTCATTTTGTTTTGGAAATCCTTTCAAACTGAGAAGATTTGACAAACTTGCTTTGCAAAACACATTACTAATAAAAAAGTCATAAAGTTTACACAGGTTCCATGCAGTAACAATCGAAGATTACTTAACACCCCTCACCGAAGACATAATCCTTTAAACCTTTAGGTCTAAATATGATTATTTTATATTGAAAATGTCTATTTTTCATAGAAGAATATAAAGGATAAAAACACTGGCTAACCTGGTGTGTTAATTGAGGGCCATGCTGAGTGATTGTTCCATTAGAAGTTCCATTGGTCTAAGAACCCAGGGTTGACCAGATCTGTAATCCAGCGAGGAATAGTCCAAAATTAAAGATTTAAAGGTCCAAAATTAAAATGGAGAAAGGTAATATATTCCACACAAAATATATTAAATTTATTCCCCAAAAATGTATATTCTTTTAAAGCAAATGTTGAAGTCCCGTTTTCTCTCTTTATTTTGGAGGCTTAATTCTTTGGTTTGTGGTCCTTTGAGGTTTGGAGGCCCTGGACTGAGTCCTGCCCCAATCTGAAGAGCCAAATGGGGGAAGCCACTGGAACAAAAGCCTCTCAGAGTCCTGGGTCTTACTTTTTTACCGAGAGATAGCGAGTGAATAGGAACAAGCAGAGGAGAAAGGATGGGGCGGGCAGGGAATCGGAGTGGTGACTTCTTAACTGTCTTTATCCTATAATCCACACATACATGGCAAAAGGTAGTTTGTGTGTGAGGTTGTGGCCCAGTAACATTTAAGATATTGACTGCCCATTTGAAGTGCACTGAAATCATTTACAAATATAGTCAAAAATCGCCTGATTTTAAAATCAACCTGTATGTGTTTCCTGAATGAAACCCATGAACTTGACACTTTTAGCGACATGTGCTATCAGCAACAGGAACGTTGTGTATTATGTATCATGCATTTTAAATGCTATTACAGATGATGTGACATGAATATTTAGAACTAAGCTGTGTGTTTGATACCACCGTCCTCAAAGCGAGAGTGACTGATTGTACCTCAATTCAATTCAAGTTTATTTATACTAAACCTTATACATACAAATCGTTTAGATTCTTGATCTAAATAAGTTTTCCTTAATACTCAATTCAATTCAATTTTATTTATATAGCGCTTTTCACAATGTGCATTGTTCCAAAGCAGCTTTACAGGGGCATGGTGTTTATAGAACGAGCAAGATCATTCTAATAAATAATATCTTATTAATAAATAAATAAATAATACTGAATGTAACATCACGGTTCTGTAACAGGGTTAGGATGAAGGCGTTAAGTCATTAATGCACTGTGTCCTCATGTCACACTGAAAAATCTGAAGTATGTCTATCCTTATTCTTTGTTCCTCCCTGCTGCCTGATCTTTCTTGAGGTTATAAAATTGGCTAGGAATGTCAAACAGGTGAAACAGTCGATATGAGTTCCCAGAAAGCTCCAAGCCAAAATAAGCCAAAATTGTGAGAACGGTGTGACACTCTTTTAAGAGCTTGTGTCAATTTGTTTCATGTAAAACGAACATTTGAAACCGATTATTCGTAAGATACGTCCCGGTGTCATTGAACAAATGTGGTGATGTGAGAGGCAGGAGGCTGGGACCTGTGCGGAGGTCATTCAGCTCTTGTTGAATTGCTCTTTCATTTGTGTGTCTGAATAAGTAGGATTGTTAAAGAGTAAGATTCGTATTTACTTTTGCACACTGGTTGAAGAGACAAAAGGCATTTGACACACGTTATTTAGTTTTTTCTTTAGTTTAGGTGGTGGAGGGGACAAAAACCTTTAAACTTCATTCACTTTTGACAAGTAACTGCCTGATCTCACTTTCTCACTTCCACTGTGTGTGTGTGTGTGTGTGTGTGTGTGTAGGTGCGTGCACGCGTGTGTGCGTGCGTTTGTGTGTGCTAGCTCATTATTGATAGAGTCCATAATCAGATAATCAGATTAGTCAGATTGGGTTGTGCTTCACTGAGCTTCAACCAGCAAGCGTCTTGCATCTGAACAGTAAGAGAATGAGATGGGAAGTCGGTGGCGTCACACTTTTAAGTATTAGAGTATTATAGAGGTAGTTTCAAAGAATAACACATTCAGGGGTATCCTTCAGCCATGATTCTCTTTGTGCTGAAATTGAGATAAGACATGACCAAACAGCAGAAAAATTATTTTTTAAACACATTTTATTTCTTACATATACATATCATTTACAGATTTGTTAGTCTACAGTCAAGTTTACATTTGGCATACAAGAGGACCTATATTTAACTGAATAAAAATGATTACTAAATCATCCATAGTAGATCAATGAATTAAGACAAAATAATTCCCATCGATTTTTTATATCACAAAGGTTAGGCATAGAGTCTTGGTGAGCTTGGTGAGATTAATTATTTACAATAGTTAGACCAACAACAAGTTTAAAAGCGCAAATAAACATTGTTACAGTCCTAAAACACCAAGCATCTGCTTATTATTGATCACTCTACACGGATTAATATGATGTTCTTGTAATAGTTCACGATGCAAACGAAGAAAAGTTGAATAATTTATCCCAGAGCACCTTTGACTTAGGCAGCGGAAGCAAAACCCTTCACCACATTTAGGGCAAATTATATTAGTGCACCCATCACCGTTATGAGTGAGTAGGGACCTGCACCTTGGACAGGCTCTAAAGTACGGACAACCTTTTGCTGAGCTGCGAGGGTCGTCGATCCGTGTATCGCTGAGGAGCGCGGCGCGGAGCGCGCAGTTTGGCAGCGAGCAGAAGATTGAATCGTCGCGTAACCATTCTCTCTGACACGCGCAGCAGAACTGAAACACGCGCCGCTGCGCTGCAGAACACGACCTGCAGATCGCGCGCTGACCATCGACCTGTTTGGTGTCTTCTGATTTTTGGCAACCAGGGCACTGGGGAGAAAGGGTTGATCGCTTTTAGAAAACATTTTAAATGACATGAAGCACACATAATGCAATTTAAGATGAACTTGGCCAAAAGTTACTCGCAAACATGTTAATACAGTCAATGCATGAGAAAGACTATAAAATATTACTAAAATGATCAGGATCAGGAGATCCAAGAGGTGTATTATCCAAAAAGGACAAAACACTCAACTATTAATACTTTTTTCTAAATTGGACATTTCGGCCACTTTTGTACTGTATATAAATATATCCGTTTATAAAAAATAGCCTATGTGCGTAACTGCGTTACGCGTTTGTCTTGAGTTTTAACCCATTTAGTTTCTTCTAGATGCTTCATGATGGAAAACTGCGTCACAGTTAATCAGACCTATTGACATAGTGTCCTAAATTAGGTCTAATAGCTTAATTCTGTCAGAACAAGTGCCTCAGAATAGCCTGGGCGAAAATCTGACGTCACGAGGGCTCACTAAACCCTGCTATTGCGCGGTCAGTCTACCTTTAGAGCGTTCATGGCTCAAATCCCCCTTGGACTAGATACACAAATGGACTGAGAAACCTGTGAACGAGAGAGAGAGAATGTTACAGACATGCAATGGGGGGTTGAAAAGAAAAATAGGTGTTGGGAACTGTGCTGGTGTAGACAAATAAGGAACAAATGTCTGTCTCTCACATTTAAACACGGTCCCATTATATTAGGGACTACTATTATAATATCGACAACGACCAACAGAATAGGCTAAAAAGGTTTTCGTACATGCCCAAAATGCTTCGATTTCTTTCTCGCAAAATGGTTACTTCCTGGCTATTTGAAAGCAAAAAGACCACTGACCTGTTCGATAGCTGTTCACTCAGTAAGATAAAGAGAATGTAGGGTATTCGGTTTAAATTAGTGAGTACTTAAAACAAACCAAAACCTGCTCAGTCCTAAAGCAAAATGATTATTTCCTGTAATTTGACGGGGAATACCGCGGTGAAGAGCTTTCGGTTTCTCTTTAGTTTATGAATACGATAAATCCACATATAGATATTTATACAAATAGATGCCTAGATTCATGACCTCCAGTGTAGAACTTTGTTGTCTGTGCATATCGCTCCAAGAATTACAAATGTGAGATAATATAAAATCTTTAAAGATATTATGCCAAATGCGCCATCTACTGGTCACTCACAGCAAAGCCTGACAAAAGTAAAAATGTTACGTAAAAAATCTCTAAAAAGTAGATAACACATTGAAGATTTTGGTTATAGTTCTCAAAACAAAGAAAAATCTCTTTCTTCAACTTTTATATTTTCTCGAAAAATCCAGTTCAGTTATCTTTACAGTGGATTTGCAGAATTTATTGCATTTCATGAGGAGTGAATATGCTGCTATGTTTTGTGAACAGTGACCTACAAACTTAAGGTTTTAATGTTAATCTGATAAAGAATAGGTTGGGAGGTGGTGTGGAATGTGCCGTAAAAATAAAAAAAGAGCCATCCACTGCTAAATGGATTCCCATAGCCTATATGTTCTAATATGCTGATAAACATGTTAAAACACTAAACATCAATTACCTTAATAATATTGTGTTAGCACTAAAGTGCTTCAAGTATCAAACAACCGGAACAGCACTTCCAGAATTTACCTAAAATATAATTTAACACCTGGCTTAAAAGAGGACAAGACACAGCCCGATTTTCTTTTTTTTGTGTACATTGGTTTATTGAATATATATATATTTTGCTTATTCAAATTATTATTTGTCCTTCAGTTCAATTTTTAAGTGACTCAATTCAAGGTTTGACAGCTTTAATCCCACACACCTCCACTACAGTCCTAATTGTTGAAGAAGCTCACTGTTATTCTTAATCACACAGGGCTTCATCACCTCAAATTCATTGTCATCAAAGTCACTGTCATAACACTCATCATAATCACATTCCGGGGCCATGCAGCGGAAGCAAAACTCTTCATTGCAGTTGGAACAAACAATATAAGGACACCCATCACTGTCATGAGTAAGTAGAGCCTTGCATCTTGGACAGGCCCTGAAGTACGGGCAACCTCTTACTGAGCTCTCAGGGTTGTCGATCTGTTTGGCGCTGAGAAGGGCGGCCCGGAGCGCACAGTTTGGCAGTACACACTCGTCGGTGCTCATAGCGTCGCGAGGCCACTCTCTCTGACACACGTAGCAGAACTGAAACACGCACTTCTTCGATTTAGAACATGTCTTGCAGACAACACGTTGACCGTTCAGCGTTCTCTTGCTTGAATGATGACAACCAGGACACTGGGTATAAGCCACATAAGACACATAAAGAGACATACCACTAGTTTTCCAGCAGAGTTCCAATAACCCACCTGTAATTTTCAAGTGAACTTTAGAGTGTATGAATTATATAAGAGTATATTAGACAGTAAACATTCAGTGCGTTTAAAAACTCAATTATTAAACATTTCATTGTCATTTCATTTTTACATTAAAATTACTTTTTTGATTAACTTTGATGATTTAAACAAAAGCTTGAATAAGAACAGATCAGAGAGATTGCTATTGGGTTATCAATCTACCTTTATAATGTCCATGGCTCTTATTCTCCTAGATGAACTGATGGGCAGCAAGAGTTATCTAAGAAAACAAAAGGCAGGCACAAAGACTTTATTACAGCATTTTAAACTTTTTTCTTCATTACAATAAAACAGATTAGATTACAAAATAACAAACTGACCTGAATGTTCAAATGGTAATGGAACATGTGGGGAACGACAAAAATAAATGAAATGCAAACAGAAACCTTCTTCAATGCAAGATCATTAACACCAGAATGAAGGGGAATACCAGTACTTTGACTTTCGGTTTTAATTCCCGGCAAGTATGTCACCTGATATGACCTTTCTTATGATTGGTTGAATGAATGTTATTCTGTGGTGCCAACAATTTCCAGAAGGTGATTTATTTTTGTCTGATCAAATTAAAACATATTTTTTGTAGAAATGTATTTCATGTAAACGGTTTAGTCTTGGCTTTTGATTTTAAAATTAAGTAAAAATTATAGATTAAGTTTATATAGTTTTAATAATAAGACATTTACAACAGTCATTTAATCAGTATTCAATATGGAATTTAGAATTTTATTTTTTACACATCTACTGCTGGAGAAACAACTTTTTGCTCAGAAGTCGATTAATCGCTATATATCTGAAGCCAAAACTGAGTACTTTAAAAGAAATCAAAACGGCATCTAACCCACATCAACTTTTATCAACCTTCTCCTCTCTTCTCTGTCCCCATCCACCTTCTACCAATACCTCGCTGACTGCTGATGTCTTTGCCAACTTCACTGATAAAGTGGAGACCTTCAGCAGGCAATTCTCTCTGCAACGCATCCCTGATCTCTCTCTTACCTCTTTCTATCCTCAACTCCCTTGGGCATCCTCTCCAAACTGGGCATCTCTGGAACAGCACTCAACTGGTTTGACTCTTATCTCACTGGCAGATCCTTTAAGGTATCCTGGCAGAGGCGAGACATCCAGATCTCACCAGCTGACAGCTGGAGTTCCTCAGGGATCAGTTCTTGCTCCTCCCCTCTTTTGTATATATACTACCTCCCTGGGTCCAATTATTAAGGCACATGGGTTCTCATACCATTTTCAGCAGCTGACCCCACCATCTCTGCCCGTGTCTCTACCTCCCTTCTGGATATCTCATCTTGGATGAAAGAGCATCAGCTACAACTCAACCTCTCTAAGACAGAACTCCTGGTTATACCGGCCCAGCCGTCAATTCAACACCACCTTCCCATTCAGCTCAGATACTCAACTATAACACCCACCAAGTCTGCTAGGAACCTGGGGGTGATGTTCGACGACCAGCTGAAATTCACCTTTCACATCGCAGCAACCGCTCAAACTTGCAGGCATGTGCTCCACAACATCAGGAAAATGCGGCCGTTCCTGTCAGAGCATGCCTCTCTGATGCTAGTCAAAGCTCTAGTCATATCAAGACTGGACTACTGCAATTCTCTACTGGCCAGCCTTCCAACCAATGTAATCAAGACCTTGCAAATGATCCAGAATGCAGCAGCACGTCTAGTTTTCAACAAGCCTAAAATAACCCATGTAACACCCCTCCTGATTTTACTTAACTGGCTGCCAGTTGCTGTCCGCTTCAAGTTTAAATCGCCCACACAGGCCTTCAGTATGATAACGGCAAATTTGCCCCTTTACCTTAACTCACTGCTCCAGGTCTACATCGCCTGCCTTCATCTTCAGTCTGAAAATGAGCGACGCCTGGTTGTTCCATCACAGCGAGGGACCAAATTGCTTGCAAAAACCTTTACTCATTGGTTCCCATGTGGTGGGTTGAACTGCCAGTGTTATAGAGGTTAGGTTTTGATGTCATGAAATTGACTAAATCCCCCTGGGTGCCAGTAAGAGCACAAATACCGAAGAGACAGGTTTGTCAGTTTCATGTAGTGTATTGAAGTCAGAAGTATCAACCATCAACAGGAGTTATAAAAAGGCTTTAAAAAAATATGAGTAACCATATCTTACAATTAAATGCACTGAAGCTATAGTTTCACATTTATCATAAATAATATGCATGGTATACATCGCTCATCACCAACACATAATACCAAATTGTCTTACTTCTTTCTTCAATGACTAATAACTTGAGGATACACTTGTGCAAAACGATCGAATAATAAAAATATAAACTTAAATATGAATTCCAAAGACTTTATGTGGTACCAAAGCCTAGCGTAGCGGTCAAAAACTGTTTACCATCACCCGACGGAGGTTCCCACCTATATGGTGCTCTCAATAGGCAATGATGACCCCACAATTAACCACCGATCCTGCCATTTAGGTCACGTGTCACATACAGTCGCGCACACCGGTGACAATTTAGTGACTTTTATTTAGCGAATTTCAGACCTCTTTGGTCCACAAAAGGTGCACAGCCTTTCATTCAGTCAGAAAAGGTCGTTTTCACCGCATCTATTTTGTGCAGTGCGCGCGCGGCGGATAAGCTAAACATTCAGTTGACTAAAAATCGGGCGATTCATCAACGAGTACAACACAGAATTTAAGCATCTGTCACTGTTACTGTTTAAGTCCTTGAACATGAACAAAGTTTGTTGGCGGAGCCAGTGCACAACATCGGAAAATAACCTTTACTCTTTAATGTAGATGGATGATGACTTTGTCAGACGATGATGGAGGATAAATCAGGATACATTTTAAAAAAGTGTTTAAAAAGTGACTCATTGTTAAAATGTAGTGTGTTTTTCCTGTCTGGACAACAGAGACGAAAAAAATATGTAAATGGAAACAGCTTTATTGTCCACTTCTATTAAAGTATAGTTCAGTTGTATGACTGCAAGTCTGCATGATAAACCTATGACACTAACGCATATTGTCGCTTTGTGTCGTAGTAAGTACTATTTTGACTGTATTATATTTGTCCTCTTTAAAAATTGCTCTTGAGAAATTGTATTTTTAATGCTCCCCCCTACTGTTAACTGAGATGTACGCCCATGCTACTGACCAATGAGGGAAGACTCCCGGGAACGATGGAAGGGGTGAAGTGGGTTTTTTCAACTCCACAGCATACCAGAAGAATGTCATTCGTTTCGTAATTGTTTGTGTGAAAAAACAGTAGAGGTAAAAAGTAACATGGGAGACATTGCAGAGTGCAGCTGGTCTTCATCGGTATCATGTTGTATAGGTTCTATTGCGGTGCTGTATTACCTGCTGAGGTGGTCGTGTCAGTGTTGGCATGGATTCAGAGTGTACGTGATGTCCGAGATCTGGCAAACAGACCTGAAGGCATATGGGCAATGGGCCGGTAAGACAGAAATATCTCAATTCCTAGACTGCAGAGTGTTTCCTTTGTCATTACTGTATAATAATACAACGATTTATTTTTAACAATAAAAATGTAATTGTACAATTATTAGAGGTGGACCGATAAGCGTTTTTCAGGGTCGGTGTCGAAATCGATTATTACACGTCATAAACCGATAACCGAAATTTTTAACCGATATAAATGTCAGGTGTAAATTGTTCAAAATTAACAATAACGAGCTCTGACAAAAACTTTGCTCAAAAAACATGGTTACTATACGTTTACTATAGTAACACGATGGTAAACAGGTAAATAAAAACAATAGTTCAATCAACATATTTGTTAAACTTCAGGTTCCTTTGGAACACTAAGTTTCTTTCTGTGTTTTGGATTACTCTTAAAATCAAATCAGAAATAGGTTGGATGTTGTGAGAGAATTCTTCTGCAGATCTGGGAGCACAACAACTAGACACAGAGGCATCCAGCTTTTGAACTCATTTATTTTAGAAACTACAATTCTTTATATAGGTACCTAAAGAAATCTGGATACTTTCATTTGTCCAGGGGTTAGCAGAAGTAATAAATAATGTATAGCAGGTGAGACCAAGAATGTTTAGCTTAAAAGGAATCCCCTCTTATAGCCAAAAGGAAACCCTTCCTCCAACTATTTAGCCAGCTGCTGCGGGAGAAACATCACCTGTCTTTACTTTCATACATAGTATATAATCCGAAAATAATATGAATTGGATCATTTAAAAGTAGACACTTCAAACTCTCTTTAGACATATGCTTTACGTTCTATGATGAGTATTCGCAGAGTTTTAAATCTGTTTAATGGCGCCTGTCAGACAGATCCACGTGGAGAGAGACGGCTGAAAGCACAACCTGTATATTGCCATTGTTTTACAAAAGCAAAACATTCTGTAGACAATGAGTACACAAAAATAAATGTAGACCTATCGCAGTTTCAATTACGTAAAATTAACGTCACACGTCACTCAAAAATGCAAACTTATTAACTAATATACATAGCCCCTCTCTTCTGGGTTTGCGCGCTCTACGGCAAGTCGGAGGCTCGTGTCATCTCCAATCCATATCCATTTTAACTTTGTGGAAAACAAAAAATGCAAAGAAACGAAAGAAAAACATATAACCAAATGCAGTATGTTCCAGATTGCAATGTGTAAAATGAGTCATGTAAAATTAAGTCACGTCATGATTAAATGTAGTTAACTCCCAAAACGAAAATTCTGACATCTTTGACCATTGGTGCCCATTGACTTCTATTGTATGAAGAAAACTCATTTTCAATGAAAAAAAAATAACTTTCTTTAAAATATCTTATTTTGTATTTATACATTAGCTATACAGTCATACAGGTTTGAAACGTCAAGAGGGTGGGTAAATGATGACAGAATTTTCAGTATTCTAATGCGACACACAATGCATGTCGTTGTTGTTAATGTACAGGTTAACTCGCTTGGCTCGCAGTCGCATGTCGCGTCTTTGGCTGGTTCGAGTCCCGCTCGGACCATTTGCAGATTTTAACATTGTTGGTCTTGTTATGTTTATCTGTGTCACAGGGATTTTTTTATTTATATTTCAGCATCGGCGCGGGGCGTTATTTAAACGCTTGGCGGCGTATGACGTTAATTTAACGCCTGGCGGCATTAAGAAGTCGGCGTTTTAATATTGATACGGCGATCAAAACACGCGAATTGTGATCCTGTTGGCTTTCGATACAAGACGTAAATAACATGTGAGTGTCTGTAGATGTATCCGTAATAAGTTGCGAAAATGACTTAATCTGACACTGACATTAGGCAACAGACTAGAGTGCCGTTGTCATGAGGTATCGAGTCCCCCTGGAATTCGGTCCCCTTTAGGACCCCGACTGGTCCAATTATTCACATTTTTGTGAATGTTTGGTAGGCCTATGTGCTAGGGCTAGCTTTTTTCGAAAGCGTTAAATAACCACGTAGTTGCTACGTAAGCTAACTAAAACATTTAGAACGAAATTAGTTTGTAATGTAAAATACGTTAATGGTAATTTTAGTTCTAGTGACAAGTATCGTAATGCAATTTTGTGAGAATTGCAATCAGGCGCTAAAAGAGTACCCAAATAGACGTTCTTTCAGCCAATAGAATGACTCGGGGTCCTAAGGGGTCCATATGACGGCTCTCACTAAATCCTTGACTGCATATCAGAGCTAATTAGCGCATTTTAAAATTAAATTACTTGATCGGCACTTCGGCTTTTAAAATGACCGATGCCGATAATCGAAAAAATGCCGATATCGGCCAGTTCGATAATCGGTCGACCACTACAATTAAATAGTCTGGAATAAACTGTGATGTTTTTTCATTTGTTAACTAAATGCTAAACGTATGTGCATGGTGTCACAAATAATCTATTTAATGCCCAGCATCTACAAAGTTTAATTGCAAACAATTTTGAGCTACAGGAAAAATATGGGTTTTGTTTGAATTTGAGATTTTCATAAAAAATAAATATGTTGCCCTCGTCTCACGATCGCAATGCTCCAAGTCATAATTAAATTATGGATTAGGATTGATTAAAAATAAAGAACGGGACTGATGTTAAGAGAGTTATTAAGAGAGATAAAGTGCAGCACCTGTCAAAAAAGTCAAAAGGCATATATATAAGAAATACAAAAGTAATCCCAGCGGCTCCAGACGACATATTAATGTGTTATGAAGCGAATTGATCAGTCTCTAAAATAATTATTAAATATCATCTGTAAACAACAGCTTCGACTGAAATTTAGGACGAATATCAATTGCACCCAAGTGCCTTAACGGTAATCACATAGAAGGGCAGAGCTCTAGAAGTGGAAATTCAAAAGTGAGACTAGCAACTGTCTCTGATGACATACCGTTTCCATCACACGGGTGACCTGAATAATAAATAGCGACGCCATTTTCTCACGGACAGACACTTTGCAGTCGTCCCTTTCAGCGTGGGCGCAAACATGATGTTTAGAATGCATGATTCTGGTTGGCCCAAGGATCATAAAAGACGCGGTTAGCTGTTATCTTGATATTGGTTGGCCAAACGAATCCAGCTGCTGGACCAAAGAAATTTCAGACACTCGAGAGTAGATGCCTCCCTAAGGGGGGCCCCACAGAAAAAAACTCTTCGGATTTATACGATTCACCTATTTTTGATTCTAAAAGGCGAATTTCGCAGAAAAGCGACTAGTTTGCAGGTATGAAAACCCAATATTAAGTGAAAGAGAATGACAATTCTGTCATTATTTACACACATTCTGGTCATTTCAAACCTGTGTGACTTTCTTTCTTCTGCAGAACACAAAATAAGATATTTTGAAGAATATAAGTAAATAATGACAGAAGTCCAGGAGGAAACATCACTTATTTTTATATAAGAAAAGTCAACTTTTCAACTCATGTTACTTTTGTGTTACTTGGAAAATGACGATTGATGTCAACTCTGTTGATAGAAGCAACTATAACCAGCAAGAATTTCGTGCTGGTCCTGGCCAGTTTATACTGCTTATACTGCTGGTATTTTTCTGGTATAGCCTTCATGAATGGCTGGTGTACCATAGGGTGGCTTGATATCAGGCAAGTGATCCAGCAGGGTCCAGGCAGCCTGGAGGGAAGGTACACCAACATAATGTCCAAAACACAACATGCTGGTGACCTGCTTTGCTTTATTTTCTGCAGGGGTGTTGTGTTCCATCGGTTGTACAGTACTCGTTCTATTCAGCACAGCCAGAAACTCATTAATACATGCGTACTTGTCAAACATTTTCTCATAATCAAATTGCCTATAAACTTCAAAATACTGTAAAACAGTTGCACTGTGTAAAGTGTAATTGCCTTTAGAACATGACGGATAAAAATGGGTAATATTTATATAGACTTTGCTCAACTTTGTTTTCACAGTTGTGACTGGAGCTACATCAGGCATCGGTCGAGCATATGCCGAAGAGGTCAGTGAATCATTTGCCTCAAAGTCCCTGATTTAAAAAAGCGTAGTGGTCATTCGTTTTGAGAATAAAATAGTATAGAAATAGAGTAGAAATCATTTAGTGATGTATTTACGGGATTCCTATTCTAATATTTGGTGTTTGGCATACATTGAGGTGTTATAAAGCTGCATAAAATGTTCCACTTATCGTTTTATATAAAAATATCTTGTATGATTTAAAAAAATTATGTGCTTACAATGCCAAGACAATGCAGTCAAAAATAGTTATATATTATGTACAATAATTTTATACATTTCTGGCTCCATCGGCAGACATTCACACAGGAATTTGCAATAGCTGAACTTGGCTTTTCTCGCTATGAGACTCTTGTGAGAAATGTCCTCTGTCAGTCGTCAACGTTCGTGTCAACATAAAAATCAATAGGAAAAGTAGCAAGGAAGGAAGGAGGCGGGAACCGGCGAACATTTAACAACTTCTAATAAAATAAACAAACCACAAAACGAAAGTTAAATGCTCACAGCTCCCTCACGGTCGACTGCCGGCCACACAAACATCATTAAACATAACAAAAAATCTAGGCCTGGTCCTCTCTCGTCGTATACATGAGGGTTGGGGGGCTCCGATTGTCATATATATGTACGTGGGGGGGGCAAGGAAAAAAGGTTGGGAACCACTGCATTACACTACACAGAGTATGTGCAATCCCCTTGGATCAAACCCATGACCTTAGCATTGGTAGCGCCATGCTCTAACCACTGAGCCACAGGGAAGTGATTCTGATATAATGTCTGTATTTAATTGGCTTTAGGTTTTACTATTATGATTGGCTTGTTCGACATGTTAGTCTTACCTAACAAAAACATTGTAATTGGAAATACATTTTTATTTAAATTGATCCATAGTTCTTGTAAGATTATGTGTATGTGAAAATTGATTAATGAATTAATTCAATCTTAAACATCTTAATATAAAAATCTCAATAATTTAATAACACCAACTTGGATATTCAAATAGTCAATACAATAATAATCAAATCAAATCCTATTACATATATTGAGGTTTTTATATTTTGGAGTCAGATAAAATTCTGTGACGTCAAAACAACAAAACAAAGGGTCTGAAATGACCGAACACGCCCCAATATTTCAATTTCTCAGTAACTAGCAATTTTAGTTCAGAGTTTGACAATATTGGAGTATTGCCATAATCAACTAGTCTGGGAATCATCACAAAGATATCTTAAAGGATCCAGACACACCAGTAATTTCCGTTTTCCCAAAACTGCATGGATGTGGTTAAGCGGTTATCAGATTAAAACCCAGGCAGGCTTTCGGCCGCCACAGTGTGTTGTTCTTGTCCTCGGAAAAGGAAAAGGCTAGCCTGTTTAATGAGAGGATATACATACAAAGTTTTGCGCTGGCTGGTGAAACCCTTTCGCCAAACTCTATACAAGTCATCAAATAAGAAGTTTCCATTTTATTGTAATGCTTTGCTGTTTCACATAAAGTTTGACTGTGCTTCTGTGAATGACTCCAATATGATTGACACCCACATCAAGTTCAGAACACTTAATATTTGAGGTTTTAAATGGATGACAATAAACTCTATATTTACTTCTATATTAAGATTATTTGTTCCATATATAAATACTCGTCAGACCAGAGTGTGTTTTTAAATGTGTTTGTTTGTTTGTGTGTGTATTTGTATTTTAGCTTGCCAAGCGTGGATTAGATCTCGTTCTGATCAGTCGCTCAGAGGAAAAGCTTCACCGTGTTGCCAAGGACATAGGTGAGTTACTAAAAGAAGAGATGAAGTAAATGTAGCTTCTTAAAAAACACAAAAATCTGGCATTACATGAGAGAAAAGAAACATAAAATACCAACAAATGACCTTGTTCTGATGACTGTGAAATTATCTGATTATTTATATCCCTGTTGTAAACGAAACTGTCATGAATTACATTTGCAAATATGTTTTATCAGAAAAAAACATATGTATTTTGATTGTGTATGTAGACATCGCAAATTAATGTGGATTACGTTTTCTCTACACATAATTCTGCTTGTGTTTGTTTCAGAGTCTCAGTTCAGGCGTCAGACTTGTGTGATTCAGGCAGACTTTACAGAGGGTCATTCCATCTACTCAGCCATCACACAACAGCTGGAGGGCCTGGAGATTGGAATTCTGGGTAGGGATACAATCTTGAATCATGTGTAAAATATTGTGAAAAAATGACTTGAGTTTTTTAAGCCGCAAAAGAATAAGTGTTTTTATATGTTTTTACTGAATATAGACCCCTCTTGAGAGAGAGAATGAGAGAGGCTTCTAAAATATATTCATTCTTATGTTTCTCTCCAAAGTAAACAACGTAGGTATGAACTATACAGGAATTCTGGCAAATTTTCTGGATGTTTCTGACCCAGAACAGGTTTGACACTTTCCAATCTTGTTGTTGTAGTTGTGGATGTACTGTTTAAGTGTGTATCACATTTTGTACTTTTTCCTCTCTCCAGAGAATCACACAGGTGATAAATTGCAACATACTCTCTGTCACTCAGGTAAGACTACCTGTAAGGTCAACTGACATTACATGCATAACATTTTAGACAACATGCAACGTGGTCTGTGATTGCATTGATAAAGAGACTGGCTGTAATGTTAATGATGATGTTGTTGTTTTGTAGATGAGCAGACTGATTTTGCCCGGCATGGTTGAAAGGTAAACATTCAGCCAGTTCAGATCGTATCTGTTTGATAGAGTAAGCTGTATCCGTGGAGTATAATACTAAGTGATTGTGTCCTTGTTTACTTCCAGAGGAAAAGGCCTCATTATAAACATGTCATCAGAGGCCGCCTCTCAACCCCAGCCAATGCTCTCCTTATATTCTGCCACTAAGGTACAACACAAACCAAATCCAAGACCGTTACTAAAGATAACAGAAACAACCCCGTGACAAAAGCTCGCCTCTTCTTTGTTCCTAGATATTTGTAACATATTTCTCTCGCTGTCTGAGTGCAGAATACAGATCACATGGAATCACTGTTCAAGTAAGTTTAATGCAAACACCTTGTACACAGCTTGCAGAACCTTGATATTCTCGTTCGTTTTCCAGTGTGTTGCTCCGTTTGTGGTGTCTACTAATATGACCCATAATGTTCCTGTGAATCCTCTGGTGAAAAGTGCTGCTTCTTTCGCTAGAGATGCTCTAAACACTGTAGGTTACACATCTTACACAAGTGGATGTGTAACTCATGCACTGCAGGTAAGATTACAGAAAAATATTTCAGCTCTTTCTGAACATATCATAAAACATATAACTGACCATCTTTTTTTCAGAACATTGCTCTGTCCATTTTATTTCCGGACTGGCTGCGTCTCTCTTCCTTCTGTGTACAGCGGATGGCGAAATTGGCTCTCAACATGGAACCGCAAATTAGGGAGAGGATGGCAAACAACAAACAGGACTGACCAAATCACACTGTGAACGCACAGTCACCAGCTGGAGTGCCCTCTCAAATCCACTAGAGGTCACTCCCCTCATCACCCGGACTGGCATTGCACACTACATTTCCCATAACCCATTGCCCAGACTCATTGAACACTGATCATTCTCACCTGTTTGTAATAACCTATGTAAATATAAGCCTGGTCTGTTATCTCAATCATTGAAGTTTTGTTTGTGTTTGGGACCTTGGACTGCACTGATTGTGTGAGCCTTTGCTGCCTGCATCGACCATTCCCTCTGACCCTGTTTCTGATTGTTTGCTGCCTGCCCTGAACTCATTGCCTGTTTTCACCTGTTCTCCTTTAAATAAAGCTGCATTTAGATTCTTGAAGGTCCAGTGAATGAAATTTAGTGGCATCTAGCAGTGAGGTGGCAAATTGCAACCAATGGCTCATTCAACCTCCATCCCTCCCTTTTAAAGAACTATGGTGGCTGACACAGAACTAAGATGTCGTCACGTTTTCGCTTCTTTGTGTTTATGAAATGCGATCTGTACGGCAGCCGGACCTGTTATGGCTAATGTAGAAACAACATGGGGAATTCCATGCAAGGGGATCCGTGGTGTATGTAGATAGAAATGGCTCATTCTAAGGTAATAAAAACATAACTCTTCATTATGTAAGCTCTTTGTATCTGAAGATAGTTAGTTTTGTATATTATATTACATTTCTGTCAATAGATCATTTTACACGTAGCACCTTTAATATGTCTGATGTTCATAAAGCTTTTTAGGGTGTCAATCCACAACTTTCCCCACCCAATGAATATATCATTAACCTCATTTTTATAAGCTTCTCAGTTGTAACATTAATTGATTGAAATGATGAAAAAACATTTGGTTACTTTGACACTAGCTGTGCCATATATCTGCTTTTGTTTACTTCTGCATTCAGTTCCAAGAAATGTAAATAAATATATTTCTAAATATATTAATCATGTTAGTTTGTCTTTTACATGTATATTGTATTTATTGCTTTTTGCATAATGTGATGTGAGGCTTAAACATCAACCTAAAAAAAGGCAATGAAGGAAAAAGAGATTAAATATTTAGTTTAATGACTTTTGTTTACATACTTTATGAGTCATACAATTCAGACAATCTGTCAACCTAAATGTTCTGTCCAGGATCATGAAGTGTACAGTACATCTATCACCCTTTCTTGAATACAGTAACAATGCTTTATGTATATTGATGTACAATTTAGCTAAACCAATACTAATGATAAACAATTATAAATCTAGGATTTCTAGATATTCTGGATTCTGTGAAAACTGTACTATGTAAAGTATTGTTGTGCATAATGCAATTCCAAGCACTGTAAAAAATACAAACTAACAAACACAGAATGCAATGGTACACTACTATTATTCAGCATTAGACACCCACTATCGTACTGCTGTGATACGATCTAAAAACTTTACAAAGGTCCGACCTTCTTAGGCTTCGGCTCACTTTGACTTTGGAAACTTTTTAAGAAAGGCACACCCAAAAGACACATGCATTCAATCTAAGAGCAAAATATTCAAGTATTATTTAAGCTGATATCCCTTTAAACTTAACAAAGAGCAACACAGACACAACAGGAAAGGCACTTCTATGTTCATCATGCTTTCATACCGTGGCCAATCTGATTCAGGTCCGAAGCTTTAGGCTCGGCCTTTAGCCTAGCAGAGGCAACCACATCAAACACAAACAGCTTTTATTTATTTAACTTCAACACTATCATTTTACAACTGGACCCCTTAAATTCAAATTTATATTATTACACTGTAATTCTATCTTTCACACACAAGGAAATAATAATAAGATCTTTTTAAAGCAACCAAACAGAAAATAAATACACTTTGAGTGTACTGTGCAACACAAGCGCTTTCATCGTGAAGTTGAGAGCACCATTAAAGGGATCGATCACCCCAAAATGTAATCATATTATCATTTACTCACCCTCTAGCTATTTCAAACCTGTAGAATGTTAAAAAACAAATAAAAGTATTACCCATTGTGGTTTTGTGTCCATACAAAAGAAATGAATGTGTACAGGTGTTGTTCCGTTACACACATTCCTCAAAATATCATCTTTTGTGTTGTGTTCTGGGTTTGATATCATTAGAGGGTGAGAAATTATACATTTTCAATTTTGGGGGAACCCTCGCTTAAACGACCCAAAACTGTGATGGTTCCTAATTGACCCCCAAGTTCTAACTGGGTCACAATGGGGTTGAATGGTCTGCAGAAATGATTAACAATACCACCACACTTATCTGACAAGATTACAAAAGGCAAACAAAAAGTTGATAAACGCTCATTTAAAAGAAATTTGTTCCAAATAAAGTCCACACAGTGCCCATACAATGTCCCTTGCACACAAGAACGGATCACGGATAACGGAGGTCATAAGACACTTGAATGAACATAATTGGCTATTGAAATTTATATCAAACAATCCCCTTCCGCTATCACTGACCTTGCGGTTTATAAAAGCAGACAGAGAAAACATGATCACAACTTAACACAATATCATCATCGGTAACAAATAAACATTGTCTTCACAATTGCTGCTATTTATTCTAGTTTTTAAATTAACAGCAAATACAGTTGCAATTCTGATTCTCCTAACATAGACAGTTCTCATAGCTCAGTACATGTAACTGGTGTCACTCCATGAATCAAAAGAGTTGGGCCCAGCTCTTGTGTAATAGTGTCCAGCTGTGTCAGGTACTGCTGTGATTGGTCAGCAATGGAAGGGGGGTGTGGCAAATACAGGAAGCGCACCGCTGCTGCAGAACTATGCTCTTTTAGCAGGGCATTCACAGCACGGAGGGAGGCTTCCGGGACAGCTTTAATTTCTACATTTTGCCTCTCTGGATTGGCCTCTCTAAGGGTGCATGACACATTATCCCTCATTACGATTTTAATAGCAGCACGAATCCTCAGCTTTCCCAGCAAGTCTCTAAACTGCTCCTCTTTAGCTAGCCAACCCTGGTCCTCTGACTGGGACTCCACACAGAGGAATATACGCAATCTTGCAGAGCGCCACCAGCTGGCCATGTTCAACACACATGCCATCTGAAGCAGGAAAAGACTACACACATCTGCGTAACTGGCACTGCCTGGGCAGAGTAGGTTTGACGGCCACACGTCGATGTATTTCACGCTGTCACCTCCTCTTATGAATGTTTTGCCTTTGCTTTCAGGTGGCAGTTGGTAAAAGTATCGACCCAAACAAACATTCTTTCCCATTTTTATGGCATCGCGGATGATGCTCACATACTCCTCGGGCTGAAGGGACCGAGGGCTCTCGGCATGCCGTACAGGTGGAAAATAAGCCTGTAGAGATGGAAGATCGACCCCAAAATTATCCCCTTCACCCCGATCACCCTCGCAGAAGACGGGGTCCTGTAAGAAGTAGTCCTCTGGGTAAGAGTTGTCATAGAAACCCAAAACCAGGGTATTAGGCTTCATACCTCCTGCAGCAGAGAAAAGAAGTAGAAAAAGATTGTCAGAGTAAGAAATGCATACAAGATAGACACAAAAAGTAGGTTATGTAAACTGCAAATAATTTTCAGCAAACCTCAAGAATACATGCATCAAAAGGAGAGGAATTTCATTATTATTATAGTGTTATTATAGTTTTGTTTATAGTTATATTAATAATTTGAATGACTTCTTAATGTTTATAATTTCATATATTGTTTATATTTGATCATTTTTATTATATGCTTTTGTCATTTTATTGTTCATTTATTTTTTTCAGTCATTCATTTTATTTTATTTAATAAAATTTCTGGGGCAAAATTTCTAATACTGAATATTATATTTATAAACATGTTAATGTGTTGTATTTTTATTACTTATTTAATATTCCATTCCATTCCATTCCATTTTCTACCGCTTATCCGAACTACCTCGGGTCATGGGGAGCCTGCGCCTATCTCAGGAGTCATCGGGCATCAAGGCAGGATACACCCTGGATGGAGTGCCAACCCATCGCAGGGCACACACACTCACTCATTCACTCACGCACGCACTCAAACCCTACGGACAATTTTTTCCAGAGATGCCAATCAACCTACCATGCATGTCTTTGGACCAGGGGAGGAAACCGGAGTACCCGGAGGAAACCCCCGAGGCACGGGGAGAACATGCAAACTCCACACACACGCAAGTCGGAAGCGGGAATCAAACCCCCAACCCTTGAGGTGTGAGGCGAACGTGCTAACCACTAAGCCACTGTGCTTACTTATTTAATATATCATCACTATATTATAATAAACATTACAATATTATAATTTAGATTATACATACAGTATTTTTGAGATATGTAGGATATGAAGCTCTAAAGTTAAGATGGTAGTGAAATGTCTCACCCAACCCAGTGATGCGGAGCAGATGTTGAGTGCCCTGCCTGACAGATGGAGAGAGAGTTAGATCCACAAAGGCCTTCACATCCAATTTATCCACCAGACTCAGCCAGAAATTATACTGCGGCTGCACCGGGTCTGCCGGCAATAAGTCTGCAAGCGAATTCAGATTGATTTGGACATTTAAAATGTGTTCTTTGCTTAGTAACTTTCCATGTTTTCAAAAATATAAATGACAGAATTTTAAACAGGGAAGCTTTAATATCAAAAACTTAAACTACCCCCAGTGTCCTACCCAGATCTCCAATCTGCACATGGCCCAGGACATACAGTCCTCCTTTTTTCAACTGGTTGACAAAGCAGATGAGCTGACAGGAAGACCGAGGGTTTGCCACCATCAGCAAGACCTGTGGCCTCCAGAACTTCACATGATCCTTACGGGAGTCTAACATAAGAAGATACTTCCTCACCTGAGAGGAGACCAGAGATCGTCACATTAAGTTTGGTTCATATGCATGATTATGTCTCTTTGTTTGTATATACAGTAAGAACCTGGTGAAAGATGAGTGCTTGGCTGATGTAGCCCCAACTGCTGGTGGGTGAGCGGTAGTGCAGGAATAGCAGGAGGAGCAGCAGCAGCACGATACTGGCTGAGGAATAGACTGGGTTTATCACAAACATCATCACCACACAGCTTACAATACCCAACAAACATGTGTGCCAAGAGAATAACTGAAATGTCGGCCTGGAAAGAAAAAGAAAAAGAGAAGACAGTTTTAATGAAAATGTAAAGATACATTGTTATATCGCATCAAAGTGATAAACAGCGGACAAATGCAGAGAAGATATTTCTGGAGGTTTTAGTGGAGTTTGAGCGGCACCTGAAGTTTGGAGCAGAGGCCCATTCCAGAGCCAAACAAGCCAAATCCACTGCAGCATACGCCAGCAGATAAAACACTGTCACAATGCCAGCAATCACATTCAGCTGTCCAGCAAACAGAGTACACTACAACACACACACACACAAAATGTATTTAATATCATACAAAAAAATCTGTAATCATTTACTCCAAATCTATATACATTTATTTATTCTGCTTCACACAGAGGAAGATATTTGGAAGAATGTCAGTAACCAAACAGACATTGACTGGCTTAGTATTTATTTTCCCTACAATGGTAGTAAATGGGGGATGGGATCCGTTTGGTTGTGTTCAGCAGAACAAAGAAATGTTTGCAGGTTTGGAACAACCTCAGGGCGAGTAAATGATGACATCTAAATTTTTGTGTGAACTGTCCCTTTAAATCCACAAAAAGTACATCTAAATTGCGCAGATCTTTCTGTACCTGCACCAGGCCCCAGGTATAGAGCACAGAGACCCAAGGGTTCCCAGAGCTAGAGGTGACTGCAGCTGGAGCCAAAGGCAAACCTGAAAGATCGCACCACCAACATTGTGTCATGAATAATATTTTCCTTATGTAAACAATAGTATAGAAATATGTCTCTACTGCCTGCACTAGCGCCTTTAAAACTATAAAACACTGTGAAAAGATGAATAGAAATAAATTAGATTTTTTTTATTTCACTTGAATTGAAAAAAAATACCCCAAAATTACCTTTGGACTATGTAAGTGGCTAATGCAATATGACATTATAAATGTCTACGGTATCAAAGGTAAAGCAGTTAAACATCATAATACTGGTAGTCAAATACAGTAACTTTTTAAAGTTGCATTGTAAGTCTTGTGGCGCAACATCAATTAAAGACATCTTCATAGTTACAAGTACATTCTAAACATTGATGAAATCTGGTTATGTGCAAAGATGACAGATGATTTCAAATGGCCACAGACTGAGCTGCCGGAATGAAAAATTTGTGACATTGAAATAAACTATTAAACAAATTTTGCATCTTGTGATAAAAATCTTTTTGGGAAATACGTATGGGTATTTTACCGCCTTGGTTCTAACTTTTGCGTTTAACTTTCAATCACAAATTGTGTAATTGTCATTATAAAAATGTGTGACACAAATCATCAGATGTGATTGTCGTGAAAAACAATGATCAAAACATATCATCAACAGTGACAATTTCCCCATTATTTAATAAAAAAAGCATGTTAAAGGAATGGTGTTGATTTGCCTCATAAATGCAAATGTTATCAAAAGCTTAATTTCGGAAGAATATTGATGGGAGAAAGTTTGTGTCAATGGTCTTTAGATATGTCCCTTTTACCTTATGCATAGAACTTTTGACCTCTCACACCATATAACTGTTAGCCTAGAAAATGTGACAAAAAGTAAGTTACACTGTAAAATCGTCACTAATCTTACACTTTCGGGAACCATACTGAATGTCCTTCAGGAAATTCTTATTATTTTGTTCTCCAAACATTTGAACATCCTTCCTTTTGTGGCGATAATACCAATATTTTTTAAATAATGGATTTCTGTGCAATACATATGAACCTTAAAGGGATAGTTCACCCAAAATTGCAAATCTGTCATCATTTACTCATCCTCTTATCATTTCAAACCTGTAAGACTTACGTTCTTCCACAGAACACAAAAGAAGATATTTTGAAGAAGGTTGGTAACCAAACAACAGCGGTATACCCATTGACTTGCATTGGTTTTGTGTCTATACAATAGAAGTGAATATTAACCGCTGTTATTTCGATTACAAACATTCTTCAAAATCTTCTTTTGTTTTTTCCAGAAGATATTCATACAGGTTTGAAATGACAGTAAGTGATGACAGAATTTTCATTGTTGGGTAAACTATCCCTTAATTAAACCAAGAAATAAAAATCAATGCACACTTACCAAACAGCTGGTCCAGAGCAAGAGCATGGAGGATTCGTGAGGCTCCTATCATTGAGCACATGGCAGCAGAGAGAGACGCACAGTACACCCCAATCGTCACGATAGGAGGCCATAGATTCACACGCTGAAACACTGCATAATCATTGATTAACAATAACCTGAGCGAGAAAATAGAGGAGGGATAAGAGGGAGGTGAACAAAACACAAAGTTTCTCACAGAAGTGAGTACACTCCTCGCATATCTGTAAATATTGTATTATATCTTTTCATGTGACAACACTGAAGAAATTAAACTTTGCTACTAGAGTGTACAGCTTGTATAACAGTGCAAATTTGCTGTCCCCTCAAAATAACTCAACACACTAATGTCTAAACCGCTGACAACAAAAGTGAGTACACCCCTAAGTGAAAATGTCCCTCCCCGGTGTCATGTGATTGTTTACTGTTACAAGGTCTCAGGTGTGAATGGGGAGTCGGTGTGTTAAATTTGGTGTTATCGCTCTCACTCTCTCATACTGATCACTGGAAGTTCAACATTGCTATGAAGTGCTGAGAACTCTCTGAGAATGTGAAAAAAAGAATTGTGGCCCTACATAAAGTTGGCCTAGGCTATAAGAAGATTGCCAAGACCCTGAAACTGAGCTGCGGAATTATGGCCAAGACCATACAACAGGACAGGTTCAACTCGGAACAGGCCTCGCCTTGGTATTTCTTCAATGTTGTCACATGAAAAGATATACTAAATACTAAAATATTTCTACTGTAGTCCATTATAAAGGAATGGTTCACCTATAAATGACTAAATATGTGTGATCATTTACTCAATCACGTCATTTTTGTGTTTAAATTTTGTATGTCATTAAAAAAAATATATTATATAGGTTTGTAGTAAATGACAACAGAATTTGAATTTTTGGTTGAACTATCTCCTTTAAGATAACAAAGCACTGCGTAAAAAATGTTTAAAGTGTGACTTAATTGTCACTACCAGCACCTGTCACAGGTAGAGCTCAGGATCAAAAATAGGATCAAATAGACAGTAAATGTGTATGACACAGCCATAATGGTCCCTTTAGGAATAGACTCGCTTGGGTTGTACAGCTCACCTGAAAGAGAGAAAGTTTTTTTGACACCCTTCTATTATATGACCCTTATAAGTATTGCAAAAGGCAAACGATTACATCAACAATGAAAAAGCAGAAGTGAGTCATCTCTGATTCTATACCCGACATGTTGGCTCCTGCCATGATGCCTGTGCAGCTGGTGAACATAATGGCAAAAACAGTAGCAAATGACATCATTGTGTTGGTACTGTAGTCCAGAGAGTAGCCCGCTATCATAGAAGAGATTTAGAGAAATTGTATGAATTATATTTCTTAAAGTTGCTAGCATTACAACCAATGACTGCCGTAATCGCCATCTTACGTCCAAGGTTGTTCTTTAACGTGGAGCCGTTGAAGCCCGTGTAGCTGGGGTTGACAGTGACAGTGTGATTATTGCCATATGTGTGCGTGATGTTAAAGCGCTGTGGTTTGAGTATCAGAGGGCTGATGAAAATGGAGATCAGCGACACAGTCACCACCAGCAGAATGGCAAAAGAGGCTTTGGCGTAGATGTGAGCACCCACCAGACACACCACCAGACACACCAACAGCACAATAGAGGAGTACATCACTGTGTACCAGTAACCCTGCGGCAACACGCGCACACCATGTGACACGGTTGAGCCTTGGAGAGAGAATATAAAAATGGCTTAATGGAAAACTACAGGTGGCCTTGTATGAGCAATTTGTTCCTAATCTAATTCATTTCTGAATATAAACTATTTACTGAACATAACTGGAATGGAATTGCCGAGTTGTGTTGTATAATCATAAGCAGATGGAATTCTCATGTAGTGCAAAAACACACGGACTGTTTAGTAAATTTTTCATTGAAACCATTGCTCAAGATATTTCTGTGAAAAGTGTTGCATAACTCTTCACTGCAGTGAGTTTCAAATCTTACCTGGATCCTTCCCGAAGATGTCAAGTATGGCCTCCACAAGTCCTAATACATAAACTCCACATGCACAAACCTTAGCAAGGTAGAACATTAGGCCGATACTACCTCCAAACTCCGGTCCCAGAGACCGACTGATCATAACTAACAGCAAAGAGTTAAAGAACATATCGACATAATTCACCACATATTTCTAGCATCCTTGCTTAAGGATACAATAGGCTCCGCCTCCTTCCACAGCACCATTGGTAGAAATAGCACATATGGACAAGATAGTCAAGGAGATGATAAAGTATGCCACGAACAGCATGAGGAGACCATGGAGGAGACCAGCGTGGCCCACAACAAACCCTGCAACACAGACATGTATCAGAATTGCGTTTAATGATCTTCTTGATGTCTTTTTCCTCTCACTCGTGCTTTCCGTCTTTGTCACTGACCTGTGCGTAGAAACAGCACAATGCTAAACATGGACAGGATGGTGGGCACCATGACTCCAAAGAAAGTGTTGAGTTTGCGGGGGTTTGATTTGGGGGATGCCTGTCCTGTTACTCCCGATCCACCGCTGGAATCATCAGCATCTCCCATAATGCCGTACACCCCGTGAATAAGAAGAGGGGAGTGTTCGTTCGCCATGGCCTGAAAAACATGAACCTGTAAATCGAGGTATCTTACGAGTGTTTCCGTTCAGTTAAAAAAGACAAAGGCACATTTATTAAAACTGAGCTGATTCATGTATTTTCATAACAAATAACAGTGTACAGTTCAATATGTTTAATGCTAATTCTGCTAGTTTATATATTACTATTCTACATAGTTTGTTTTTTATCATTAGACAAAACATTTGCAAGTAACCTAAAGACTGCGTCTTGAATTTCGTCAGCGTGTAAAAAACAACAACCGCATCTTTCTGAAAGCGGAAGTACATGTTCATCTAAACACTGCGAAGTGTGTTTGGTGTTCTCTGTATAAATACTATAATATGATACACAAAGGAATCATTCCAATACCTTACAACAACAACAACAACAACACATAATCAGCTGTCTACAACCGGCACACATTAAATACGTGTGAAAAAAAACAGATGACATTTAAGTCAACATCATAACACACGTGTGTAACATTACCATCATAGGACATGTGACGTTAAACAACAGGACAAAGAGGGGAAAGCATTCACATCCTACCTGTCTCTATGATAGACAGCAACGGCAAATGCAATCTAAAACAGCGGTTTGTGACTTCCGCTTTCAGAAAGAAACTACCCTGAAGCAAAAGGAAACAAAACTGTTGTGGAGAATGTGGATGCAGGATGTCCCGGGTTCAATATGTATCATCAGAGCATCATGTCGAGTTTGTGTTGTTTCTTTAACAAAACGCAGGCAGAAAGTTTTCGTCAGCAGCGTCAGATCTCGTGATCAAACCCTCGGGATGTTATGGACGGTAAAGAGCGCGCGACGTGTCTCCTCTGAGCTTTAGTACGAAGTAACACGTATAAAAACGCATTCACATCGGTTGTATTACAGTTCTACGAGCCAGTCATCTACATGTGTAGTTTCATAGTGCTGCAGAGCTATGCAATGGCCATCTGACTGTCTGTTTGAAAAAAAAGTCACGGGATATCGAAAGCGCCCATGTGACTATGAAGAGGACGGCTGAATTGTTCAAATACACAGTAAAGACCATTATAGGTTGAACCAGGGGCGTTGCTAGACCTAAAGCTCTACTGTGGTACAGGCCCCTATTACTTTTTCTATATTTTTTTATAAAAACATGCTGTGTGCAAGAAGCATGCGGCAAAGTGCACGATACAAACTTCCCATGCTTAAACCAATATTCCTACAGTGCAACAACAAAAGGATGGTAAACATTTGTGTATTTAAAAACATTGAAGTATTATTAACATACTGAACGTCGACTTTATGAACACGTTTGTATGCACTATAGAAATAATGAAAGCAGAGATCATTTTCTTGAACATCTGCATTCATTAGACACTGTTAACATGGCAAGAAACCAGTCACTTCAACTAATATAAATAGCATATTTTATCTAAATTTCTGGTTTGGCAAGTCAAACAAAGTCGGTTAGTTTTTTAACCAATGTACTGTGTTAAACTGTACTGCCTTTACGTCACATAGTTATCTCAGCCATAGGTACTATCAACTTTTTATGTAATGTCCTAAACGAGAGCTAGCAAATTAAATATTAATTTCATTTCTGAAAGTACAGAAATGTTTTTCTAAGCAACAATACAATTTTACAGACTTGACAAAGGTTTTTCTGAGACATTTTCTACTAATGTCTGAGACCTGACTGATGTTCAATTCAATTAAATGTATTATTAGAGCGCTTTTTACGATATGCATTGTTCCAGAGCAGCTTAACAGGAAAAACACAAGGTAATACACAGCACAGTGCATGGTGTTTAAAGAACAAGCAAGGTCATTCTAATACATATTATCTAATAAATTAATAGATTACAGTAGTTTGTTTGTAAGGTCTTACCTTCCTCAAACTCATCATCTCTCATTTCTGCTTCCATTTCCCTGCTTTGCACAAACACATTCTGATCTCCATCTACAGGGGCTCTTAAGGATCGAGTCAGAAAAGATGATCTATTGCTATTATTTAGAAACCTATATTAGTTTTGTCATGATTTTTTAATAATAACAAAATTTGACAAATTTACAAAACAAATTGGCATATATTTACATTAAAAAGATTTATTTTAATGGGGCTTAGACACAGAATAATAAGGAAAAAACAAAATATACAGGCAAAAATAAATACATTTAAAATAACCACTTCAAGATTTTAACCTTCCATATTATTAAATATAGAGCATACATGGGGAAGATAACATTATACATTATATTTATCAAATAGATCTACTTGGATTCCAGATTTTTTATTCTTTGTTTTGACAGTGTTTAAGTTATTGTCTTAAATCATTTTTAAATACTACAAACGGGAGGTGATTTAAAAAATCAACACGACAAAATATTTAGCTAATAAAAGCAAATTATTAATCAAAAAGCATTTTTGACTTTTTCATAGTTTCGATACTCAATATCTATAAAAGAGAGACTCAATTCAACCACCATTTTCCATTTAACCATGATATTTCCCAGAAGGCACAAGAATTTGCAACTAAAGAAAATATGTGTATTTTTCTGGAAATAAATTATAAACTGTTCATTGTATTGTTTAAAAATTAAATCTAATCCTTAGAAAAACTCCAGTTAGGTAAATATCACATAAAATATTAAAATTAATTAATTTAATTAGTTTAGTCATGTTTTCATAGTCTACATCCGCCGTGTGTCGTCACACGTGCGCGCCTGCGTGCTGCAGTTGTTTTACAAGGAAACACACAGACGCACATGGACACAGATTTCCGCGCGGCACGAATTAGTGTTTTCAGGTCGGTTAAAGTGCGTGACTGCGTCGCTCTTACTAGTGTGAATTATGGTTTATATAGTTCTGTTTTACCGCTATAATCAATGTTAATGATTACACTGACAAATAAACTAAATTGTTCAAACTTAAACCTGAAATGTATACTGGGGCGCAGAAGATTTACTGGTCACGTGCCCCAGTTAAAGAGATCTATCGACGCCCATGTGTTGAACTGTGTGTTTTGACTTATTTGTTTCGTTAATGAAGGACTTTTATGTTAAACATTGTGAAAAAAAAACAAATCCTTTGCAGTTTTGGCCAAATATTGACCATATAAATACCAAGTAATAATTTCCTCTAAATTATACAAATAAACATATTCAGCCTCCTTTAAATATATGGATGTGGCACTTTCTTTTTGACTGTGCTAATTTAAAATGGATGCTGAAGTGCTGGATAGAAACATAAAAGTTTCTGTTTTGGTTTATGCAGGTGTTATACAGTGTTAAGTTTCTGTTCAGGTTTATGCAGGTGTTACAGTGTATATTTATTCAGTGTTGTGAAGACATCTTAAAATTCTGAAAATGACAGTTCACCTCAAAATAAAAATTTTGTAATACTCACTCTCTTGTCATTTCAAACCTGTTTGACTTTCTTTCGCAGAACACAAAGGAAGATAATTTGAATTTTTTTGTTAACCGGCACCCATTCACTTGCATTGGTTTTGTGTCCATACAACCGAAGGAAATGGGTGTTGATAACTTTCTTTAAAATATCTTTTCTTTTGTGTTCTGTGGATCAAAGAAAGTCATTAAATGGACACGAGGATGTGTATACGATGACAGAATTATTTTTTTGGAGTGAACTGTCACTTCAAGACCAAACACATTTGGCAATCACAGAGAAAGTGGTTTTAATGAGAGTTTAATGACATTTGGAACTCATTTAGATGTTCTGAAGAGTAAGATGATAGTGAATGAAGTAATACCTCATGGGTAATAATTATGGCACACAGAATGAGGTATTTTGCACACTATTACAAAAATGGAACGCTTATAAGAAACTTTCTAACTATTCACACAATACCTACACAATTGCTCTAAGCACAGTAATGGAATTGTGCAAACGCTTTTGGAGCATCTGTTACTGAATGAACTTTAACTAAGAAGTCATTTTTCACAACAGATATATCCTCATTAAAAGTTTCTGTCTTCTGTTCGCAATATTAGTCAATGTTATTGATTCTTCCAGTTATCAGACCGAATCCAAAGACTGGGAGTTAAGATGTGGCCAGACATAAGAGGGCCCAGCTGGGGGGAGAGAAAAGGCAGGATGGGCCGCAGGAACATACGTGGGTGAGTGTTTGAGTCTGTGCTTTTTGAGTTGACCCAGTTCTCTGAAGCAGCATCCACACTGTGCACAGCGGTAGGGCCTCTCTCCCGTGTGAATGCGTTGGTGTTTGTGTAAGCTGTCTAAATGTCTAAAGCGTTTCTCGCAGTATCTGCAAGGATATGGGCGCTCTCCCGTGTGTATGCGTTGGTGCGTTTTCAAGCAGTAGAATCGTCTGAATCCCCTGCCACAAATGTTACAGCAGTGAAGTTTATCAGCGCTCTCTGTATTTCCACCTACCCCTGAGTCACTACCCACAGGACGCATTAAGGATAGCAAAGCGTCCCCTTCGCTCTCCAGTACAGGTGGTGAGGAAAGCTGAGGCAACATTTGCACGGATGGAGCTACAGTTAGGTCGGATGAAGGTGGCTCTAATGTTAGCGCATCGGGGTCGCTTTCGATTTTAACAGCGCTTTGTTTGACATCTTCGGAGTCTTCCATCACCTGTATCAGCTCTAGTTCATTTACATTTCCTGCAGGTGTGCTCATTTCAAACTCAAATTTTGTGATGTCAGATGGGTCATCCGTTGGGTTTGTGGATAAGCCTGGAATTTCTGTCTCCTCGTGTGGATGCGTGGACTCAGTCACCGCCGAACAGTTTCCTGTAAAAACAAATGAAAGCTCATGTTTGTTTGGACGAAAGATTTATGAATAAATTAACATGTAACTGATGACTGATTAACAGTTGAAGACATTTACTCTACGCTCTCATTTGTTTATGCTCTGCTTGAAAAAAAAAACAATTACTGTCAACCTTTTTCTGTGACACCCTCATTTGTGATGTAGAACTGTTCCTCTGTTCCGTCCTCTGGTCTCAGAAGAGAGAGGGTGTGTTCCGCATGGGCTTGAGAGGTCGTCGGGTCACTTACAACAGATGAATTATTGCCTTCTGAAAATCCTCGCGTCCTTCTGCGGTTAACACACACCCGAGGGCAGTCTGGCTGTATTGTGGGTGGACAGAGGCCAGCACTAGGGACATTTTTGGAATTGTGTGTTCGTCCTGGTGAATTTCGGAAAGTCTTGCGTGAGGAATCTCTGCCTTGCGATAAAGAACCTCCGTCGGAAGCATGTGATGAAAACAGAAAGAGTGAATCGTCTGCGTTTGTGCGCGCAATGTTCGACCTGGGCTGGTTTTTATTCAGTTGTAAACAATGTTTGATGTTTTTTTCAGCCGCGGTCATGTAATAACGCACCGCTTTCAGCTCACTGTCGGAGATCTCGAGCCTCTCGCGCAGGGTCTGGTTTTCACGGTGCGACTCTACGGCAGCATTACGAGCCGCTGCGAGTTTAATGCCAACAACTCGCGCAGTTTCTTTTAAAACCGTTTCAACGGCGTATCTTACCGCCTGGTCGATGGTGGAGGCGAGTTCGCACTTAAGAAAAGAAACACTGACATCCATGCTTATAGCCATGAGTATTTCGCCCAATAATTCAGCTGTTTTCCAGTTTATATGATTTGGACCTCGCGAGGAGGTCTCGGAACGTTTGGTTATCTAATGTCTCGACTCGCGTCAGGTTGCTAACCCGTTAGATCACGGTTGCAATAGTTTTTAAACCACGGTCTCACTTCCATTGGTAGTTTTTTAAAAACAGATTTGACGTATTCCTGTAGTGTTTTGGAAGTCTTGCTCAAGCTGTCGCATTCCGCTGTTGTCACCAAAGCGGTCCACGAAAGATGACGTCAGTAACAGCACGGGATTTAGAGTTTATTTAAGTATTCTACATTTTATGTTCGTTTTGTTTTCTTCCCGTTACGCTGATTTGAAACACAGCAACATTGTAAATTAAATTAATTTTTCTATTTTAATTTCGAATGACACACTTCCAATATCAAATGTGTTCCTTGTGATCTGCTCAATTAAATATTTCTATTTGATTTCACTGTATTCCCATGTGTTCTGGGTACCCACATAAAATGAGTTAACATTGCTATTCTCTTATCAACTGTACTGTGCAATCTGTTGAAATGCCAAGTCTGTTTACTTTATAAGATTTTAAACTCATAAGACTCAAAGGCTATTATTGCTTTCTCTGATGATCTTACTTTATAAACCTAACCTAGTGCCAATAAAGTCGCTATCAACTTATCAGTGTATACAGATGTATTATTTTTTATTCTTTCATACTTCCTAATGTCTAACTGGGACATTAAAAGCTGCCTCCGTCCATCCAATTTTCGTGTTCTGCGTATATTTTTATAAATTGTTATAAATTGTTTTATTTTATTAACATCATTAACCCCATCCTGTTTATTTTTAATACATTTTATTTAACACTTTTAAGTGATGTACAGACCGTGTTTTACGCATGTTGAAGTATGATATATGAGAAATGTGTCTTATAAAATCTGATAAAATGTTTTGCATTGAGACGTAAAACAATGTTTAAATTGAGTGATTTGCTAGCCACTATCTTGTTCAAGAAAAGAGAAGAAGCCAATGCAAAGAACACGTCACAAGTGCCTGTCGAGGAGCAGATCTACAAGGTGTAAAGTCAGTGGAATTTAACGATACACCCAAGAACAGATTTGTGTAAACTGTGAGTAGTTAAAGAGTGTTGTGAACATTTATAAATACCCATTCTTGTACTAAAACAGTTTCAAACTGATTGAAATGTGGACCAGTTTGAATATGCAATGACTGTCTTTCTATGACCTTTACACTGCTGAACATTGTTTGATTAAACACACAAGAGAGTTAAACATTAGATGGGGCCTGAGGCAGAAAACTAGAATAATTCTCCCTAATTTCACATTTGGGTCAAATCAAACAACCATTAAATTAGCTACCTTGAATAAAACAATTTAATTTTCATTTGTAAAGGCATATTATTAGTTATATCTTATTATATCATACATTTGTCCTTTTTTGTTTAAAGGTTTAAGAATTGTACAATTAACGTTTTTTCTGTTTAAATGTCACTATTGTTAAACTAACTGCGACATATAGTTCAACTAATGGCACAACACGTTTTTTCTTGATTTCCTTTAATAAAGAACAATGGCGCTCTCTAGTGTTTGAAAATAGAATAACACTAACTTTTTTTATTTCCCAAACATAATTTTCTTGAACCAACATCAGAAATCTGTCTAATAATGTGATGTATTCCTCCCTTTCCGTTTGACCTCTGTAACTCTAACCCATACGGCGAGGAAAGCGGTGTTTTTCATCTCTTCACCTCTCATTCTTCTGACAAGGGTTTGTTTCGGGCTATTTATAACATCGTATGGTGAATTGTTAACCAGTTAATATTATCATATTATTCCATAGTTTTGTGACCTTCATAGTGGTTAGAATGGGTATGTATTTATTGTGTGTGAAGGGAATGCAGAACAGTTCATGTCCATCCATCCAACCACATACTGCTTGCATTGATCTCTGTAAATGGTGTTGCTGGGCAACCTCTCCATGCTGGCCAGGTGGATCGTACCATCAGTACATTTACTGTGGGTGATATGTTTTACAGTAGATTCCACTGTACACTGTCTAATTCTGTGTGGGACAGTCTACGTTTCATAGTTCTTGCCATGCAATATATGCCTTCGGTTTGCATTTTGATATTGAACCATATACAGTCTAACAACAATTTGAAAAATGGCCCAATCAGGAAAGTGCAGAGTAGCACAAAGTAGAATAATCTGTCTGTACTCCTCCCTCAAAGCTCGTAATTATGGCAGGTGTAATTATGAGTGTGCCTCCGGTGGGTTGCTGTTCGTATCTCTTGAGAGAAAGTGCGCATAGCATTACTGAGCGCCCTTACAGGGTAATTACAGCTCCAACTCATTAGAGAAACTTTAAATTTGATAAAAAGCCACTTTCTGTTCACAACAAGCATACTAAAATACTGAAAACAGTTTGATAGGTTTTCGTAAAACGTGTTCGTAACAGCAAAAATGTTGATCTTCATATCACGTGACGCACGCTATGCGCTCTCCAATAGCGCATGGAGTCAGTGAGAACCGCGTAGGGGTAATGTTGAAGGAAGTCACTATTTTCTACAAGTAGTTTCTTTGCCTTTTCCCCAAAATGCGGGAATGCATTTCCACTATGTTTCATTTCTACATTTCATGAAAGCACCGATCGTTTGCTTTAAAGGCTTAAACTCAAGTGAGTCAAGCGACTCACCGTGCAGTTCTGTTCACCCCCCTGCGCCGCTGGCCGCGGAGGGCTGCAGTGGTACATTCGCAATAAAATGGGTGTGGTTGAATCGCGAATATGTGATGCTACGTGTTTCTGGTGCAGACCGCACGCTTTCATGTGGGATTGAATATACAGAGTGAGCGCGCGTTTTTATTTAAACATTATTTAGAAAACCACTGTACTGTTATTCATGTTGAATTCACCCCGCCTCCCGTTCTGGCACGGTGACATTTGAACTGATGGGTGGTTTATGCGCTCCTCCAGAGAGATAGCCAAGTCGACGTTGGTCACTTTATTTTAATTACTCGGACGGGCCACAGGATCCATGTCGTCGCATTTGATTTGATTTCATTTTCCGGACGAGGTCAAATTAAAACAGAACAGGAAAAACGAAGACGCTTGGGAGGAAAGAGGCGAACATCCATCGACACGCTATAAAGACAACGACGGCGGTTGGCGTATTTGGACTTATTTCTCCGTGTTCGGTTCACGTATACGACACATCACCTCACACTGGTGGTGTTTTAAACCGCTAAATTCATTAATACAGCGGTGGGAAAGCCTTCGTCTGCTGTAACGTAAACGACAAGCCAGAGGACCGAACGGTGGCTCTTCGTGATCATATCGGTTTGATGCATAAAACACGGAGTCGCCGAGGCCTAACCTGAGCACTGGAAACGAAGCACCAGGAAAGAGTCGACACAATGCAGTCCTAATAATACCACCAGACGAATTCCCTGCGAATTACTTCCGCCAACTAACTTATCTACAGCATTCCGCTCACTTTACGTGGAGCCAAACAAGGAAGATTAAAGGTACAGTAATTCAGCTAAACATATGGATGGTCTTCTTCCTCCGCGCATATTTATGTTCGGTCACTGCGGTTCGTTTTTACTAGTTTTGTCGCAAATGCACCACCGATTGAACCTTAGTAGTTATTCACGGTAGGAATTTGTGAAGATTATACATCACATCTGTCTTTCGAGGGGCGATTAAGCTACACATCTGTTGGCTAATATGGAACCAGGGGTGGTGAACTGACAAAATGAAAAATATGCTGTTTACGCAGCTTTTACTTTCGGATGCGCGCAGGCTCTATCTGTGAAGATAAAGAACGCAGATCTGGCATCGTTGCTTCGGTCTTTGGGTGATTTGACTTGATAAGAACGAAACCCAGTGTGTGCTCAAGCAGCACACTTTTGGGATCCAGCAGTTTTAATGGATGGGCGGTAGTCACGACCAAAATGGGTGCAAATAGGCTGCGGTATCGGCGTAAAAAGCAGTTGTGGGCACCGCGCTAGTAAACCGATTTTTACCGTCTTCCTCGCTATTCGATACCCGCAGAATGTCTCTCTACAGTACATTTTGCGATAGGGGTGGGGCCAAGCCTGACATTTCTTTATATTCCCTCTAATGTAACGGGTGTAGATCACATTCCCAATCCGTTTATTTAGCATTATGGCAAGCTGATCCTGTGAGAATGTGAACGTTTTGGTCCGTTTCAACCGAAAAACGAGTCCGTAGATTCGCCATATTCTGCGGCGCGCTAAAATGTCTGTGCGCATCGGCAGCACATGATCATGGAAGTCGCATGCAACATCCTGTTTCAACATATGAGGAACATGTCGCACTGTATGAGCTTCTTTCGTTTCAGTTGTGGAAAAAATGTGGCTTTTCCCTGCTTCGTGTTGGTTTGACTTGTCGGTGGCCTTCTTACAGCACTAGGTTTTATGCTTATCGTCCGAGTCCCACTTCAAATTTATATTGTATGAGGACGTATTGTATTACAGAGTGCTGACTGTAATATAACCCCACGCAAAGAAAACAATACGTAAGGTTAATAAATGGATAATGTTTAGATTTTATGACGGCTTTAAAAATTCAGATAAACAGGACGTCATGTAACCAAGCCCATTGGTCGAAGTAATTCTAATACACAATGGACCCTCCACCATTAACCATTACTGTTCTTTCACTTTAAAGGACAGTTCACCCAAATATGAAAGTGATGTCATCTCTTTCTTTTGCACAACACAAAAGATGATATTTCAAGAAATGTGTCAGCCATACAATGGAAATCAATGAGGGTGATTTGTTTTCTTTTTGCTTGCCAACGTTCTTTAAAATATCTATATTTTTGTGTACAGAATAAATTAATACATGCTTGGAATGAGGTGAGGGTCCACAGGAAAAAGGGAACTTCATTTTTGGGTGAGCAATCCCTTTAAAGGATCTCTTTTTCAGTGTTCTCTATAGATCATTATTTCTTCACCGAGGGGCGGGGCCCTCTAGTCTACGGGACCACCAAAGGACTTCAAGATGATTTGAAAAATAATTGAATTATAACAAAACAAGCATTAAAGGGATGGTTCACACCCCCAAAAAATCTCTCATCATTTATTCGCCTTCGGGTAACCAAACAGTTCTTGAAGTCCATAGTATACGAAAAAGAACCGCAAACGGTTCTTAGGCACGTTTGACTACCATTGTCATTTTTCCTACTATGGTAGTCAATGGGGTCCAAGAACTGCTTGGTTACATTTACATTTATTCATTTAGCAGACGCTTTTATCCAAAGCGACTTCCAGAGAGTTCAGGGAGAAGCGACTTCCAGAGAGTTCAGGGAGCAATAAGCGATATGTCATACAGGAGCCATAATACAATAGGTGCTAATACAAAGTTACTAGTTTCAACAAAAGCCAGACCAATACCAATAAGAAGGGGGTTAGTTTATTCTCTTCTCATTTGTCTGTCAAGTATTTACAGAAGAGATGGGTTTTAAGTAGTTTTTTGAATGTTGTGAGAGATGTGGTTGACCAGACTGAGTTGGGAAGAATGTTCCACCAGGAAGGAGTTGTGAAGGAGTTAAAAGCATTTCTCCAAATATCGTGTTCAACCAAACAAAGATATTTATACAGGTTTGGAACAACAAGAGAGTGAGTGACAAAATTAACATTTTTGGGTGAACTGTCCCTTTAAAATAATCTTAAACAACTACAAATCATAATATTTCTAAGTGTTTTATATTTAACTGTTCTATGCTCCTCAGATAATGTTAAGGACATTGTTCACCCAAAAATATACATGTTGTCATAGTTTTTTTCACCCTCATGTCGTTCTTAACCTTTATATGACTCTTTCTTCTGTGTTACACAAAAGAGGATATTTTGAGCGACGTCTCCATACAAGGAGGTATGGGAGGGGCTTATTTACTGTAGAGTGATTTGCATGAAAGTATTTTTCATATTTGTGTGAAATATCCCTTTATGTACGTATGGGTGAAGTTTTCTCTTAGAGGTCCCCAATGCATGATCGCTTTCTGCCTGCTGTGCTGCTGTCCTTGCGCATGTATGTGTGTGTTAAGAGAGTAAAGACACTTTAATAAGTATGTGTTTTAAGGGGGTATAAAACCATCATTTTTGCATTGGTTCTCTACAGCTATCACCAGCACTGTTACAGTGTAATTCTAACAGGAAAACATGCAAATGAAACCGTGCCATTGGTGGATGATTTACAACATATTTGGCTGTGAAAAACACATGCAAAATCCCATGCAAAACCTAATTTGAATGTGCAACCTTATATAAAACTTTAGGTCAAAAAATTAGGTACAATATTTTAAACACGCATACGCTTTTATTTCCCATTTATTATAATCCTGATCCCTAATCTTGTTTCTGTGTTTAAATTGCCCATGAAACAGATTCTTAGCCAGATTATACCGGATTATGTTGTAATGTTAATCTAGACCCCGCGGGACATCTGCACTATGAAATTATGTTTCACTGATGCAAATCTTTTATTCTGTCATACATAAATACTGAATATTAAACAAAAAATCTCTACAGGTATCTAAGAGCGTGAGAGAGGTCAGAGGACAAAGGTTAAAGGTCATTTCAAGATGAGCGAGCTCGAGCAGCTTCGACAGGAGGCTGAGCAACTGCGGAATCAGATCAGAGTGAGTCTTGTACATAGAGCTGCCATTTTAATATTGCTGTTTATATAAATTGAATCTTTCATTCATCGAATAGTGAAAGCACATTGACTCATCTCACCTTCTAACATCTTTATCTTCATCCCTCAGGATGCCAGGAAAGCATGTGGAGACTCCACACTCACTCAGGTGAAACATAACTACACTTAAGATCCAAATGGGAATTTTGATTTGATCTTAAGAGATCTTGGGGTTTTAACGCGGGTGTTGTGTGGTAGATAACGGCAGGACTGGACCCAGTGGGGCGGATACAGATGAGGACGAGGCGCACACTACGTGGGCATCTGGCTAAAATCTACGCAATGCATTGGGGCTCAGACTCCAGGTATTTTTATCCATATCATTCTCACTTCTATCTGTTTCGTAAACAATTCACATCCTGCTAATGCACCTGGCATCAAAGAGAACACAGAAGGTTGTTTTTTAGGTTACGTGTATGATTCCACAGACTTTGGTTTTGCAACTGTTAAAGGCAAGAACGCAGCTCAAGTCATTTTTCGTGATTTACTGTTTTCTACATAAAAACATGATGTAAATCAATATGATATTATATTAACTAAAAATGTATTGAATTTTGTTACTAGGCATAAAATAGGATATTTGTTCAATATGAGTGTAAGAGAAAACTATCAAATCCTGTGTTAACTCATCGTATCAATAATAAATCTAGGATGTATTAGTGGATGTACAGAATCTTGCCACAGTTCTCCTGGGCTTACTGTACTATATACCAGCAGGGCTCTCCTAGTTTTTTTGGTGTGTGATTGCCTGTAGTGAATGTTGTCCCCTGTTTTACATTCTGATTATTTATTATATCTATGACAAAATCGGCTTTAATTTCTCCTCAGGCTTCTTGTTAGTGCCTCGCAGGATGGAAAACTTATCGTCTGGGACAGTCACACTACAAACAAGGTCTGTAATAATTTCTGTTATTATTCAATATTCAACATCATTTGACGACACTGTAATTAGGTTATATTTATTAATATTAGTAAATGCATTAACTTACATGAACTAACAATGAACAATATCGTTTTTCAGCACGTCTTGTTAATGTTAATGTCAATAAATATTTTCACATTCATGGTGCATTAACTAATGTTAACAGTTATAACGTTTGATTTTAGAATGTATTGGTAAATGCTAAAATGAACATGAACGAAGATTAATAAATGCTGTAGACGTATTGTTCATTGTTATTTCATACTAGCTAATGCTAAACACATAATAAAACAATAAACAAATAAATACCTATTTTAAAGTGCTATCCGTCATTTTAACTTTGTGTTCAACATTAATAAGATTCATGTAAACTTCAGATTCACGCCATCCCATTACGGTCATCATGGGTGATGACATGTTCATACGCTCCATCTGGCAACTTTGTGGCCTGTGGTGGACTGGACAACATTTGCTCCATATACAGCTTAAAGACAAGAGAGGGCAATGTGAGAGTCAGCCGAGAGCTGCCCGGCCACACTGGTATGATCATACACAGTATACACATACTGTACATGTTTTCTGTAAAGCTGATATGAATGTGCATGCTCAAAAAAAAAAGAGAAATAAAATAAATCTAATCCTAATATCCTAAACATTGCTTAAGGTTTTTGAGCTTCTTAAAGGAGAAAGAATCAGATGGCAGTTGAGATTGTTTGACATCATACACTTTTTTAGGGTGTGACTTCCTGTCTGCTTACTTCCTAGGTTACCTTTCCTGTTGTCGTTTCATTGATGACAATCAGATCATCACCAGTTCAGGAGACACGACCTGGTGGGTTCACCTTAGCCTAAAAAAATGTGTAAAGCGGTTCTTGGCTGGATTTAGCTTTTGGAGCCAAATTTTATGGATGAGCATGTGTCACACATTTTCCCTGTATATTCTACACGTATACATTTCTAGTTTAGTTAATTGATTGAAAAAGCATATGAAGAGTTTGGTGCCAAAATGAGAACTCCCGTTTTTTTATTGTGCACTCCAATTAATGTCAATCAAACTGTAATTGGTTTGTTTTGATTTAAGCAATAATAACTCATAAATATATTGCTAACTAACACAATAAAAACATAATACAAAAATAAACACTTAGATTAAAAAAAAAACTGAGTTCTCTCATTTTGGAACCAAACTCTTCATATGGAAATATATGGCAAGTTTATAGGCCCAGTGGTGTAGTCTATGTGATATGGTGTATACCCACTAGAAAAGATCCTGTATAACCACTTAAAAAAGCACAAGGATACGTAACAACATCGTTTTGTGCGATGCACTGACTTTTGGAACACTGGATATGAAACAAAAGGAGATCATGAAAGGCAAGCATTTAAACTACTGTATTTCAGTGTTTTCGTAAGCCTGCGCCTTAAGCTACTGGTGCTTTGGCTGACGTCTGCAGCTGCCGCAGTTGTTACAGAAAATGAGGCAGACAAGGCTTATGCTATGTTTTATGCGGGATGCCCCACTGTTGCGAAAGCGTCCCGGGGTCGCAACCGCGTACCCTGTTCGCCGATGCATTATACTTTCAGCAGACAACTCACCCCAACTTTTAAAACCACTGCATATTCTTTGATAAAATTAGCATATTTGTTATCATTAACATAACTGTAAGGGGATTCTAGTCATATTAAATTGTATCTAGCTAGCCAACCTCACAAATGTTAGTTTGTGTGGTGAATCAATAAATGAGGCAGAAAGGGAGAGATTACTTATACTACAATGCATACAATTGTTCTAGATGATCACCAGCCTTGTGAATGTCAGGCTATAGACACTGCAAGCAATCTAAAAGAGCAACGGGTGCTTGATAAAATTGCACAAATGTTCATTGTTACTTATTATAGTTAACTATCAATGTCAATAATAGGCGCAACTTGTACTCATAAGTGTGGCCCAGTGTGTGTGAAAACTAGGGAAACAATTTAGTTATTAGTGAAGAGCATCAGTTGATTTTAACCATTTATTTCAATATGATGTTCTTTAAGTCTTCGACATGGCCGTTGCCAATCAGAATCAAACTGAAAATTAAATCTACTTTCATAGGATGTTCTTAACATGTTGTTTGCCCTGCTGAAAAAACAATAGAAGCCTGCCCAAAACACAATAGATGCTGATGGGGAACACCCATTAATGCAAAATACATTTTGTAATGGAAAAATGTGTTGTTCATAATGGTGTTTTATTGGAAACCACCATTACCTTTGTGTAATACTATTTTTTAGCAGGGTGGGTTTATATAGAAATATTATATCACAAATAAATGACTTTCACATGGACCACAAATGTGCATAGAAAAGTGCCAGCTGATAAAACCTGTGCTTTAGGGATTGTATACATATACCATCTAAGACTAAATGTAACTTTTAACTGTCTGACTTAGACCATGATTAACAAAACCAGCAAGTCCCCCCAGCTCTCATTGGCTATTGAAATCTGTTGATTACATATAGATTGATTCGTGAGTGTGGTGGTGCTCATGGGTGTTGATCTGGGACAGGGTGAGTAGGCTGTGGAGGGAATCAGAGTATTCTCACTACAAAAAACTAGACTACACCACTGGATAGACCAATTTAACTATACATTTTCTACCAGCTGAGAATCACTACTATATACACTACTACTACTACTACTACTATATCATGCTCAGTTCACTTTACATTTACAATTCCATTTCTTTCTGGTATGTTGTATCCGTATTTCAGCGCTCTGTGGGACATTGAGACGGGTCAGCAGACCACCGTGTTCTCTGGTCACAGTGGAGATGTGATGAGTCTGTCACTGGCTCCAGACTCCCGGACCTTCATCTCTGGGGCCTGTGATGCCTCCTGTAAGCTCTGGGACATCAGAGACAGCATGTGTAGACAGACCTTTATTGGCACGAGTCAGACATCAATGCTGTCTGTGTGAGTACTTTGAGAAACACACGCAGCATCTCTACCAAACAGAAAGTTATACGGACATGCTTAAGGGTGGAGGGGCCCATTGTCTACCATAGAAGAGATATTTATTGCATGATTGTTTTGTTCTGTTGAACAATGTTTTTAAGAATTTAGGAAAACAAACAGTTCTGGGGCACAATTGACAATCATTTTATTGGTAGTCAATTGTGCCCCAGGAATGTAAGTTTTAATCTTCTTCTAAAAATCTTTCTCTGTGTTTAGCAGAACAAAAAATGAAAACAGATACTTGAGGTTGAGTGATTCATGACAGAATTTATATTTTTGGGTGAACTGTCCCTTTAATGTATTTTACACTTATTTCTCTGCTACATGACACAAAAGAATGTTGGACACAACATATCTGCTGAATATTAAATATTTTATTAGTTACTCTTATTATATGAAAAAATTTGCACAAGTAAACTTGCCTGGATAAGCGGTCCGCTACTATGCGTGGTTGTTATTGAGGAATATCTGACTGTTGATATTTGAATGCTGACATTTCTGACTTGTATCTCATTTCCTTGACACCAAATTTTTTCCCTTCTCAGTTCTTCCCCAGTGGCAGCGCGTTTGCAACAGGTTCGGATGACGCCACCTGCAGGCTGTTTGACCTGCGTGCGGATCAAGAGCTGTGTTTGTATTCCCACGATAACATCATCTGTGGCATCACCTCTGTGGCCTTCTCTCGATCCGGCCGCCTGCTGCTTGCCGGCTACGACGACTTCAACTGTAACATCTGGGATGCCATGAAGGGAGACCGAGCAGGTGAACAAACTAGACAATGTATCCAAAAATACATTCATTTGCAGTTGTGGCGTAAAATCAATGTCACTGACTACACCACAGCACTTCATTGCTGCCTTATGTTGTACACATCTACTTTACTTTTTCTGGTTTTTAACAATTTAACTGTTATTTTACGGAGTTTTTATTACATTGTGTACCGTTTTAGTACTTTTCTCCTCACAAGTTAGCTGCAAGATCAAAATACATAAATGAAGCTTCATCGTTGCACCATTTACACTTGGGTCTCTCTTACAGGAGTGCTGGCTGGACATGACAATCGTGTGAGCTGTCTCGGGGTGACAGATGATGGAATGGCTGTGTGTACAGGTTCCTGGGACAGTTTCCTCAAAATCTGGAACTGACCACACGCACAGCTCAGATCTTACACATCCATCATACACACTTATGCACAGTATCTACTTTACTGTACATGTGATGTACACTTACACAGACACACATGCCTGACATATACAAGAACTGTACATAATATATATATTAACTATTAGTTTACACCAAGTCTTTTCAGTGCCACATAATACTATACATATATTGCGAGTCACACCATAGGCAAGTTTAGTCCACGAGTTTTAAACAAGAATGTTTACACGCGCACACTTTTTTTCTTGACTTAAGGTTTGCTGGATGTATAAAGTATGTTGACTCACAACATGACTCAAATGTATTTGGAGGAATGCGTGCTTAGTGAGTCTCAGATGAGTGTCGTTTGAGCATACAATCCCAAAAAACACACTCAAAATGTTTGACATGTTTTTGATCATGTTTTCCTCTTCACTCAAACGAAGCCTTCAGTGCTGATGTTTCCATCGGTCATGTAGAGTTTAAAAGATGAGAGCCAGAGGAAGACTGAAGTTGCCCATCAGAACATATTCAAGCTGAAACGAACCCACTCTATATAGTTTGTTTTTATAAATGCGTATGCCAGCATATCACAGTATATAAGTAAATATATGATGTGTTTGTCTTCAATTTTTGTTTCTTTTTGCCATTTTTAAATGCTTATTTTATTCATATTTCCATGTGTGCCACACCTTGAGAATAAACAAAACGGAAAAATAAAAGGTTTGTGTCTCTTAATTTTCATAATGCACCATGCAAATCATTTCATTGGAATTTACTCCTATGGTCTATTGTTCCCCAGGATTATGTTAAACCAGGAATAGGCCTTAGTTAAATTTGGATATTTACATAAATTATAAAACGCATTATTGTGTCCATCTTGAAACAAAACAATGGCAGTGATATATTTTATGATGTCAGTGCAAGCTGTTTCTGATCAAGATAGGCTTGAACCATGTCTGGGAAACCGCCCCATAATCTTCAGAAAGCATGTTTATAAGCTCCGTCCCAGTAGTTTTTTGTCCTGAAAGAGTATCATACCATCATAAATATAACTGGACAAATAACAGCACAAAAACACGTGAAATGAAGGAAATGTAAATATTCAGTTACAAAAATAAAGTGTGGAATAAAGAAGAGGTGGACAATTTGAACAGAGATCAAGTTATTTTAATAGTCAAATAATGTTGTATTCAGACATTACAGACGTGTGAATGCATTCAGTCGTTGAGACTGATCATTAAATCATCTGAAGCATTCCCTCTCCTTAACATAAACACTAAAAATAAGTCTGAAACATCTAGCACTTCTCAAACAAACAACTTCTGAAAAGTATAACAACAGAGCGATAATGAACCCATCACAGAGGATCAACTTTATCAAGACCTCCAAATCGACCTTTAACCTCTCCTGGCTACTGCTGTTAAACCAAAGAATGAAAACAAAATAATGGAGTTTTTTATTCTTTGTAGTAGTAAATATTTTACAAAACCAGCTAAGGGATTAACTTCGTGTTACTAGAGAACAGCTAGAGAAATGACACATGTTAGCATAGTGCTAATAGCATGTCGAGTAGATAAATACCTCAAACACAGCAGATAAAGGCCTTGCGAAACCAGACAGCTCCACTTCTCTTAAACCCGCTACGTGACCTGGTCTAGCGTTTTAAAATGCTCCTATTAATGAATATTAACAAGCAGGTGGATTTCATGACCATTTGTGAAACACAAGCTCCTTTAAATACTGGGAGATCAGGAGAAAGTCTAAATATTACATTTGGTCATTGGTGCCTTTACAAATCTGACATGAGTCACATCTGTGGCTTGAATCCTGTGATAATTCGTGTGTACGTTTGGCCATACTGGTCCACAATAGCTTTTAACTGGTCTTTTCTTTCTCCCCCGCTCTCTTTCCTCGGAGGGAATAATGAACGGCACAAACTCACACCAAAAATAGCTCTCCTATTCACACATGCACATTCGCACACCCACACGACACGCTCTTTTATAACGCTCGCAGGGAAAGAGAGGGGAGGGAGATGAGTCTGAATGTACAGCGTATGTACAGCGTTGACTTCGAAACGACAAGAAGCGTTGTGTTAGGATTAATATTCAAAAAGAAGCATGTTATGATATACATAAACGCAGTCAGTTATTGAGTTCTATTTATAGCATTGTGTTTATTCAATTCTTCTGTATGTAATCTCACAAATATATTTTGGTACAACAACAAAAAACAATTGTTGGGTTAAATATTATTTACTGTGTTTTTCCCATTCTCTCCTGCTTCTATAAACTCTTCCATATAATATGATGCTATAAACTATATATCCTCTCTAGTATATTTGATCATAATTCTGATATAAAAACCATAAACATCAAAAATCTCACCAGATTCCAAGAGCTCTTTGGAATGCCGGAGACTGTTAAATCACGGTCCTTGCCATGACAACCCGAACCTTTCCTGAACCTCCTGCATGACAACCTGAGGCTTTCCCTCTTTGGCGAAATTATACAGCCAACTGGAAGCTTCACATCGGTCATCCACTCAAGAACGAAGAGCTTCTTTCATTTACCTGTTGGGCTATTTTTAGTCGTTAAATAAACGGGCAGCTGTTGCTGTAATCTTGATGTCTAAATCATTCGTAGAAACTCTTTATGGCTTTGTGCTAAAACGGGGCAAGAGAGGAGCCTGTCTTGGTGCTCTGGCTATTGTCAGTTTAAGTGCACTTCGTTGGCACGAGACCCCTAAATGAACGACGGACTAGCTTTCTTTTAAAATCTCGGTAACTTCCCTGAACATCTATTCTTATTGAAACAATCACTTGCTCATCGTTCACGTACACACGATCTAGCAAATATACCCAATCCAAGGCACTGGTATTTCAGTAAACATGGCAGTTTGATTTACATACAAATCCTATAGCGAAAGTAAAGAGGAACGAAAAGATTTGAAGAGGGAGAATTTGTCATAATGGCACAGCAGAATCTAGATAAGACATCTAGATTTTTTTTCCTGATTCTTACTTAAATGCAACTTTATTTATAATTTTTTTGTCTGATGTGTTTTGCTCACGAGTTCGTTTTTAATGACTGACTGCGTCATCACTACTTGTCTAGACAAGTGTCACTTTGTGGCAGCAGAAAGGGGGAGGGGCTTATTTGATCACTGATCATGATTGTACTCCCACACGGTACTGTACAATTTTTTAATTCTTAACTAGAAAAATATTCAAGAAGGACCAAAGTGCATCATGAAGTTATGTTTGTAATTACAAGCTCATATCGGCTTTGTAAAAGGCAGCGTTTTCGGAATATCTATAATACTATCTTTTAAAAGCTGGGACAAAATAAAGACCTTATTCTGAAGACGTTATATTAGACCAGTGTGCAGGCAATATGCTGTCGATTATCCGCATGGAAATGAGTGAAAAGCTCGAAAATAACGTGTAACAAGGCATAAACCCATCACTAATCCCTAAACTATTGCTTGATACTGATCCTCCTGTATGTTACTGATCAATATTTCCCATTGATACACACACACTTGTGCACACACGCTTCTCTTGACACACACAGTCGGAGAACAAATGATATTCTTGCTCAGATTCATGCCCAAGTCATCTAAAATATGTCGGGGTCCAAAAGTTTCTTGCAGAAAAAGTCTGATTGAATGCACATCCCTGATACAATCCAGAACCGCAAACCTGCCTAATAAAAAAACGACATTTACAACATCAAGCAATTTTGACAGCATAAACACAAGACCAGAAATAAGTGCGAGGAAAAAAACGCTAACATCGTATAATGAAGTGATTTCACTCCTAAAAAAAAACATGTGCCTAGTGAATACAAACAAGATCTAAATACGATCGTGGCCGCTATGTACAATTTACATCGTGTCAACTGATCTATACATTTATGCTGCCAAAATCAATCATATCCAGAGAAACGTATCTTTCTGCTCCTAGAATCAGAATAACCGAAGAGGGACTCCTTCGTAAAACTTCGTACGAGAACGAGCACACAGCACGTATTGCAATAGAACAGCTATAGAACAGCAGATAATAAAAGTAGGTGTCATATACCAAATACGTTTACGTACAGAGAATATCAAACTGTAATATGATGATACTTTCCACACTGAAAGAAAAAAAGTGCTTTGAAAAGCGAAACCGTGACTTGGTTTTACCAGCAGACTAGTGGAAAAGCGAAACGCACGCTAAGCCGCCACCTTCGGACGGTTTAAACATTTTTAACGGCGACAAATTATTGTTTATACGTCAAGAAACCCTTCCCTTTCCCTCTCTCAGAAGGAAAACGAAACATATTGAATTTGAAATCACATTCTAATCTACTAATTGAAAAGAAAACATCACTTTTATCCAAAACTGTAATTGTAACCGATAACAAACAGCTACTACACTATACAGAGGAAATGGAAAATTACAGATGTCGCAGTATCACCTTAAACCACCAGTTGTTTCTGCTGCTCGTCGTAGCTTATAAAGTTTCACAAACACACGTTGCTGCTATGTCAGAACACGCGCAACAGTTTTGTGATTCTCTTAGTTTACACACATTTCCGGTAATAATGTACAATTAGTCTTCTCGTCGGGTCCTAAAAACGTCAGAAATAGAATGGGAGAGGAATGATGTTACAGAGAGCTGAAAGCTAACCGTGTAAATGAATTACTGTAGCTGTACACAACATTGCTCTGCCAGAGGTTAGCAGCGTGCTCACAGATGCACGCACGCACACTTTGTGCAGTTGGCTCAGAAATCACAGGAGAATGAAGGAGTGTCTTCTGGAAGATGTGGAACGAGTAACTGTGTGTGTTGGTCTGTAGTCTTGTGCGGGTTTGCGTGTTTGTATTTTCAGAGTGTGCGTGTAAGAAATGGTTGCGTGTTGGAATCTCTTTAGTGTTCCTATGTGCGCGCACAGCAGGATCTACGTTCACCAGTTCATAATGCAGTTTCTGTTGAGGGTCATGAAGTAGACTTGACTGCTGCCACCAGAACGGATGGATGCAAAAAACACCTGAAAATAAAGAGAGATGCTGAAACGGTAGATATATAAAGATATATAAAATATGTAAACAAACCTGACTAAAATGTGTAGGAGATTCAAAATATTGGGGGATAAATGCAACGTTGTTTGTTTTATTTGTTATATGATATCATATTTTATATTTATATTTGTAGATTACACAAAACATACAATACAAATTGTCCTAAATGACATTTAGAGCTGTGACTGTATATGGTTGGCTTAATAAAGTAATATTGGGGTTGAACTATTTGGATTCATAAAAGGAGGAAAATGACCCTGCGAATCAATAATGGCCTGGCAAAAAAAATCAGTCTGTGTTGTTTTTCTGTGATCTCAGAACAGAATGGGTGTATGTGCGACCTTGTCACCTTGTCGTTTCTTTCACACAGGAACTTAAGCCTTTGAGCTCTCTTGTGCATGAAAACTCCGTCCAGGTGTCCCGTCTCAACCGAGCGGATCTCGATGGCTTTCTCTCCCCAGCCCATAATCTGATTAGAGCAGATATGAGCTACACGCACAACACCAGCAAACAAAGAAAAACCTCTTATTAGCCACTTTAATAATATAAAATATGTATTGCAATAATGGTAGAATAGAAAAGCTCGATTTAAAGACCACATCTCTGTTCCACAACTTAGTAAACAGCATTTTAAAGGATGTCAGTGGCATTGTAGGTAATCCGATCACAGTGAAAGTAATACATGGTCATTAAGATCAGTAACAAAGATCCGAGAAGACAGATAAGTGATAAGAAATGTCAAATAAAAAAGTTCAGCATATATTTATTAATGTTTAAATATATGCAATTGTTATAGAATTGTATATTTTTATTGGATACAGTTTATTAGATTTAATAAAGGGAAATTAGTTGTGTAGTTCCATTTCAGTGAAAGGTGGTTGCCTCTGTAGGCATAACAAAGGCAAGGGAGCTGACCATGTATAAAAAACAGAGCTGCTAAAGCTTTATTGCGAAAAAGACAGTAAAAATCACTTTTCAGTAGTCCTAAGAATATTTTCACGCACCCACAGATGTGGGCATTTCTCCCCACTGCAGCACCACATCTTTAATGATGCGGCCATACGTGTTGACGTAAACGCCCTCGTCCTCGTAACACAACAGCATCTCCATCCCGTCTGAATTAGGCAGGAATACGATTGCGTGAGAAGTCACCTGTGACTGGATCTACAACGACAGACAATGAAAAAGTGTATAATATACAGTATTAACAAACTGTACATGTATAAAAAATATAAATGCCATAACGCAACTAGGAGTGTGATGGGGCTCTATATTAGGATGCCTGTGATTAGGCCGGAGGCAACGTTTAGTTTTTACTTTCATTAGTCCCCACCTAGTGGCCATTTTCCAGTATTAAAGTTTGTTATTCCCAGAGCGGTTGAGAGAGACTGGCGTTAATGGAAGTTCAACATTTTTGCATCACGTGATTCATGGAGCCTTCAGATAGTTCCAGGAAGTTATGTTTTCTCTATAAATGCTTTATTTCTTTCCTTTTTTTATTCATAAATTGACTTGCGTCTTTAAATCGGTTGAAAGTATGTCACAAGTATGTGCTGCAGCTCCATGCGTTACTAGTAACTTCTGGGAACTATTGAGAGCCTCCATGAACCGTCATTACTGTGAAAATCGGAGTTGACGCAACTCTCTGTCTCAATGGCTCTGGTTACTCCATACATGCGTAGTGATGATTTGCACGCAAACAATCTTTACCTTGGAGAAAGATATGCCTGTAACTTTATTTACTCTATGTAGGCATTCTTACATTGATTCTTGGAAGTTCAACTGTGATCGATTGAAAGAAAGTCCTATGGCATCACATGTAAACCCATAGCAGTGCACGTGTTTTTATGTATACCATTTGTATCATATCTTGTTTATTGTCAGTTTTAATTAGAAAGTATCACAGAAGTAAACATTCAGGCAAGGATAAACTGCTTTGTGTGTGTGTGTGTTGTTTGTTTGTTAGCTAGCTTTCTGGCTTCTTCAGAGTGACGCAGTTGCGAGTACAGAAAAGTCTGAGTTAGTATAGTGGCGAGTGACACAAACAGTCAGTGAAGCGGTTCCCGTGGTGATACTGGTGGAATATCGCATGGCTCTCAGCCAATCACCTCCAAGAACTAGAAAGAACTGTTGTATAAACAGATTTAACTCACATGCACAGGAATGTAGATGTCATAGTTGTTTCCAGAGTCGACATCAATGGCGTGGAAGCCAGCACTTGACCCATAAATGACCTTTAACCTTTGACCTTCTTCCACTGTGAGGTCAACCAAAAGAGGCCTATGTGGCAGGTCCCCGAAAGACTGCAAAGAATGATTACAACTAATCAACACTGCTCAGTACAGAGACTATGTGAAAGCGTCAAAAAGAATCAAGTCATGAAATAAAAGGAAGTAAGTTCAGTAAGTTCAGGCGGTAAGAAAGAAAAGGAAAATGCATCAAAGCGGACATGATGCAAATAAAAAGTTGATTAATCCTCCCTAAAATTAAATACATGCTGTTATTTTTAGTACACAAATGCAGAAATTTGTAAATAATTGTGTACAGTAACATGAATATCGTTTACCTTATTAGTGAATAATGATATCATTTCCAGTGTGTTTTATGGCTTAATAATTCTTATAGCGCAAAACAACTTTTTTTATTGATAGAACTTCCATTTAATTCTTCCACTTTTGCTTGATAGAACAACATAAAAGCGAATAAATATTGATTCTTTCAAAAGTGTCTCTACCTTAAAGGCCATGAATTTGTGGTAAGGTTTGGGAGCCCAGGCGTACACCTCTACCGCATTCTTCAGAGCGATAACCAAAAACTTAATCCTTTCATATTTCACTGGGAAAAATAAACACAAAAATGCTTTAGTTATGACACAAACACAGTTAGAGAAGTGTAATACTGACACAGAAATTTGAAAGACTGTTTCTTTTGTTATATCATTAACCACTACGAACACACATATCATCCCTTTGTAATGAATATCAAGCTAATGTATGTTGTATGCCTATTTTTTATTCACACTGTGTTGTGTAAATTGCAACCGTGAATACCTTGTGTCATTTTTTTGTTGCGCATTATACTGCAAGTGCACACTTACCCACTTTGTAGTGGACACACCCCTCCATTTCCCCTACTGTGGTCCAGCCCTGTTTCTTCTCCACCTCTGGGTCATTATGAAGGATTTTATTCCTCAACCATGCCAGATAATACACGCGCACCTTATTCTTCTTTCCTGAGGGCGAAATGCTGATTATAAGAATAAATGGTGTACATACGCTTGATCACAGAATGAGCTGTAGTGATGAGGGAATGGATGTGAAAGCACCAAGACAGTGAGACGTTCTCAGTGAGACGCTAGTATGTTTAGAGTGAAGATATAACCTGATATAGTGATGAGTAAGTTCAGTCCCTCCAGAACGTCCATCTGCTGGAATCTGCGCGAGTTGATCAGTGGATACACTTTACCCTGTCCACTACGATCCAGCAGCTTCAGACCGTTTTCTGTCCCCACCAGCAGATTCACACCTGACAGAACAGAAACTGTTATAAAACTAAAAGCTATTCTGAACTTTATTTACCAACTCACTTTAGTCAGAAGTTGTTTGCTTGTTGCAGAACTTTGTTTAAATTATGTTTTTGACCATCTCGCATCACACACTAAAAATACACATAAAACAGGCATTCTTGGATTCAATCCGAACAAATTTTCACACGTTTTTGGTGTTTCGTGCTGGCGGCTGCAGTGCATCGTGACCGGACTGCCGCAACCACTCCTGCCGTGGTTTTCTTACAGAAAGTTTGAGTGCTAGTCGTGTGTTCACATTGTGTTTTACCTACCATTTGTCCTCTATCTGATGTGTTTCAGTGTCCAGCAGGGACTGACTGTTATGATTTAATTTCTATTAACATTTAACTTATTTTGTTTGGACGGTCTGTTGGATCTCACACATATGTTATGTTTTAACATTCTACCATCAGATTACAGATAGCATGCGGACAAAGCTTTCCTGTAGCTCAGTGGTAAGAGCATTGCGTTAACAACGCAAGGTTGTGGGTTTGATCCGAGGGTATTGTATATGCCTAAGTATAAATGTATAGGATAATGAAATTTGAGTCGCTTTGGATAAAAGCGTCTGCCAAATGCATAAGTGTAAATGTAAACTAGAACACTTACCCTAAAAAAACTACTGTTTTAAAACAACAAAGAAAATCTAAATGAGTAATAACAGAAAGGAACCATTAAGAAATACCAAAGTGCTACTTCAGAGAGAGGACATTTTTGAAGTCATTGTGCTACTGTCATGAAATGTTAAGTAAAGAAGTAGCATTGTGAACACTGGTAGTCACACACCTACACACAAGTTCTCATTCAGCTCTTACCCCACAGTGCAGCGCAGAGGATCTCGGAGTTGAATCTTTTCTTGTATTTGCGGATTTCAGGAGTGTCGCTAACTGGGCGAGTGTTGGTGGGATTGACATTGACCATCGATCCTTTCCTGACCTCCATTTTCAGCTGCTCAAAACGAGAGCCCAGACCTACACCCACACAGTTACTAAATTATTAGTATTTTAACATACTGTTTTACACTAATAATGTATAGACCACTTTGCAAACACTGGTCTGCTTAGTTATTCTCACATACAGGTGCATTTAAAAAAAATTGAATATCATGGAAAAGTATTTTTTGGAGTTTTAAAAAAAAGCAAGCTTTCCTATATGGTAAATTCATTGCAGACAAAGCGAAATATTTCAATAGTTTTATGTTTTAATTCAACAAATTCAGAATCTCTAAAAATTTGTATATTTTGTCAAAGATGAAACAGAAATGTTCAAGATCTCCAAAGTTCAACTGTGCACTCAATACTTGGTTGGGGCCCTTTTAGCACGAAATACTTCATAAATGTGGCGTGGAATAGAGGCGATCAGCCTGTGGCACTGCTGAGCCGTTATTGAAACCCAGGTTGCTTTGATAGCGGCCTTCAACTTGCCTGTATTGTTAGGAAAAGCCGTTTCAAGATCTTGGGTGAACTTCACAAGGAGTGGACTATAGCTGGAGTCACCACACACACACAGGTCTTAAGGAAATGGGCTACAGCTGTCACATTCCTAGAACCAAGCCACTTCCAAATCATGAAACAGCATAAGAAGCATCTCACCTAGGCTAAGGAGAAAAGAACTGGACTGTTGCTCAGTGGTCCAAAGTTCTCTTTTCAGATGAAATAAAATTTTGCATTTTATTTGGAAATCAAGGCCCCAGAGTCTGGAGAAAGAGTCCAAGAAGCTTGAGGAGTTCAGAATATGCCATTTATCAGTTGAGTACTTGAGACAGCACTGAATCATTTCCTATCCGTTCACAACAAGAATGAACGACAGGCGAATGCACTTGTTAAGTTTATGTCAAGTTATCTTTAGATTGTGTTGTGAACAAGATGAATGGTACTCAACAAAATAAAAAATGGTAATTAATTGCATTGCTGGCAGATTTAAGGTGTGCACCTAAATGTTCTGCTTGCGCTCCTTACATTTTCAGTCATGGGCTACAGTGCTCCTAGTAAAAAAGTGAGTCTGGAGCTAGTGTTACTGTGCTTGGTTGGCCAGCAAACTCGCCTGATCTTAACCCCGTAGAGAATCTATGGTGTACTGTTAAGAGGAAGACAAGAAACATCCTACCAAACAATACAGATGAGCTGAAGGCCGCTATCAAAGCAAACAGTGCCACAGGCTGAATGCCTCCATCCCACGCCACATTGGGTGTTTACATGCACCCATTTTTGTCAATCCGAATGAATTCAATCTTTGCAGATCATTTCCGTGCCGTTTACATGTCCCCTAAATGTTACAATACGATTCAATTTTTTTTACATGCACATGTAATATTTTCCGAACAGAACTTCTGCGCAAGTGCACAGCTTCATAGACTCCATTTCTGCGATATAATAATGATTTATAATATAACCTATTGGGTTCGATTTCATAGAAAATTTATTTTTATGTCATCGGACCTCAACACACCTTTAAGGGACATTTCAGCCAAAAATACAAATTCTCTCATCATTACTCACCCTCGAGTTGTTCAAAATCTGGATAAATGTCTATGTTCTGATGAACACAGAGAAAGATATTTCGAAGAATGCTAGTAACCAAACAGTTCATAGCCACCACTGAATACAATAGTAGGAAAAATCACAATGGTTGGCAAAAGAACTCAAGAACGGTTTGCTTTCCCACATTCTTCCAAATATCTTCTTTTGCGTTTAACAGAACAAAAGAACTAAAAAATCTATGAAGCGATTTTCCTACTATGGCAAGAACTGTTTGGTTACAAGCATCCTTTCAAATATCTATCTTTGAAACAACTTGAGGGCGAGTAAATGAAGACCGAATTTTCATTTTTGGGAGAACTGTTCCTTTAAGTATGTAAAGTAACCTGCAATTCTGTGTTTCAAACAGAGATGGCCATAGAGAGGCCAAAGAAATGGACTGCCGCTTTAAAACAAATCAATATCAAGTAGTTAATCATATAAGCAGTACAAACAATGACCACACCTCCAACAGACATGTTATCTCCAGTACCACCTGGCGCCTGGTACATTCCAAGGTCCACAAAGGTAGTAAAGGAGGATTTTCCGGAAGCTTTCACCAATCCCCTGGACTGATACTGAAATTAACAGCATGATCTGTGTTAACCAATTAAATGCACATACTTTGTACTGTATATGTGACACAGACGAACACACATGAAGCAAATAAATGTGTGAAATGATAACCACTGTAGAGAACGTGTGTGTGGGAAGAGAGCTCACATCATAGTTAGAGTCTTTCCCAGGAGAAGAGTGGGAGGCCGAGTCTGTGGGAGAGTGGGAGGGCTGGACCACATCGGGCAGGTTAGTGTATCCATTATGACTCCGCTTTTCTGGAGTCTGTCAGAAGCACAAACATACAGTTCTACTTTCATATTCGCGGAAGAAAAACAAGTATGGAGTTCACAAGCACAGAACCCATTACGCTGCCTATCCTTCATTGTTTTGAAGAATGCTACTAATGGAAAAGCTATGCTGCAAAATTGTGCTACATGATAAGATACTTCATTTTGATCAATCCCATAATGCACTGTAATGAAGTTTCAATCCAATATTTTTTCTTACGCTAAAGTCAAGAGTTGAACACACATCTTACCCTCTGTACAAGCATGGTTTGGTCCCCGTAACCTCCAGCACGTTCTTCATCTCCCCCTTCACCCTCCTCCTCCTCATGGACCACCATAGTGTTCACCGAGTCAGAGTCTGCATCACGAGGGCTGAAACACAAGTTGAAAAGATAAAATTGTCTTTAGTCTCTGCGTTGCTGCAGGCTTTCTAACATAAACTCAGTTGTGTGTTGACTCTTCGTGTTTAAACCGAAAGTCTTATTTATAGGAATCAGGCTTTTGTTATGTCACAGTGGTAATCGTGGGAGACACATTCTTGGAAAAGAGACTTTTTGATTGGATAAATAGTCATGTAGTGCAAGATGAGGCATCAAAGTTTTTTATCTCTCCAAGAGGATATAGAGTGCATATGTGCAAAGCTTTTAAAAAAGTTTTTGAAAAGTTATTATCATCAATTTCTTGAAACATTCACTCCATGATTACCGGTCAGTCGGACTTTCCTCCTCCGCTCCCTCTCCACTCTCGCTCTCTTCACTGCTCTCACTGCTTTCTGAGGAGGACGAGTAGTCATTAGCCTTCACTGGAGGCCTCGGCTGTTCTTCTGCCCGCTCCTTTGAGTACAGTCCATGATCCTAACACACACACAAATTATAAAAAAATCAACATGTTACTTAATGCATATACTTGTTTCACACATCACTTATCCATCAAAAAACTCTTACGACTAGAAACCTAAAACTTTTTTGATCTTGATTAAGTCAGTTCACAAGATTCTTCTGTCTTTCTGAAAGTCTTTGGAATGTGGAGGCTGTGTGGAACAGGAAACTTGGGTGGGGAGCAAGAATGTGGTCTATGCATTTTCTCTCTTTCAAAACACGAAACGTAAAAACAGCACTAACATGCCCCCTAAAATTGTACTTAAAGGGATAGTTTACCAAAAAATGAAAATTCTGTCATGATTTATTCTAAACACAAAGGACGATACTTGGAAGATTGTCAGTTACCAAACAGATCTCATCCCCCATTTACTGCCATAGTGGGGAAATGGGAGTCAATGGTAGTTGAGGTCTCTTTGGTTACTGACATTCTTCCAAATATCTTAATTTGCTTTAAACAGAACATGTAATATGTTTTAAGAAATGTTTTCATGTTTGGAACAATCTGAGGGCGAGTAAATGACGGCAGAATGTTCATTATTGGGTGAACTACTACTTTAAATTCGGTCATCTCAACCTCAGATTGTTCCAAACCTGTATACATTTCTTTGCTATAAATATTCTCTCACAGTTTACTCACTATTATGCCAACCCAGATGTACTGTATATAACTTTATTCATTTGAAAATAAAAACTTTTGAAAAATGTCACGCAGATTAAAAATGTTGCATTTTTAGCGATAGCGGAACCAAAACAAATGCATTTCGGTGGGAAATTCTTTCGTGACAAAATATAAGGTCACTAGACATGCAAGAACTAATGATATCTGTCCCCATTGAAAAATGTTATCAATGTACACCAAAATTTTAATATAGGGCTGATATGCCTTTGTTTTGGATTCAATATGACTAAATATGTTGAAAATATAAGTTAAATATAAAAATCATGAACAATTTACATGACACGCAAGAACTAATAAAATTCTAACCCAAGTTACCGATGTTCCAAAATTTTGATTTAGGGTTAGTATGCGTTTATTTTGGTTTCAATGTCACTAAATATGTAAAAATGTTATTTTCTTCACTTCAGAAAAAATGTATGTTAATGATGTTTTTGCTTTGGGGAGCTTAAACATTTAGAGTGCCACATAATATGATAAAATGAAGTGGTTTTAATCTAAAGGTATTTGTTCGTGTTCAACTAAGAAAGGAAGTTATATACATCTGGGATAACAAGGGTGAGTAAACTGAGCATTTTTTTTCTAAGTCCTTTAAATTCAGGGTTAATATCTATTGACTAAAGTAGACCAACTGACAAAAAAACCCATTCCTAATGTGGTCGCAAACATCTAGAGATGTTGATGGTTTAATTCTGGACTGGTGCTTTAGATAAACAGGACTTTCTGGATTAAAAGGCGCTTCTTAACCAACCATCCAAATATTAGAAAAATTCGAATGTTTTACATTTATCTTTGTATATTTTAAATAATAACCATTTTCAAGCTATTTTCGATATTTCAATGCCATTGTTTAGCGATTACCTAGAATTACACGACTGTTCAAAAGGTTCAGGTTAATAGTAATCCAACCAAAATGATAAACGATGAAACAAAATGTAACGTTGGGTATTATGTTGTGGATAAAAACCAAAAGTGTAGTTATCTAAAATGTGCTTTTGGTATTTCATCAACCAGCTTCTTGAGGTCTCACCCTAAAATGCTTCCTATTCATGCAGACAATTATTGGGTGTTTTTCTTCATAATTTAGTCCAAGTCATCCATTCCATTTGTTTTAAAAGAAAAATGTATATCACGCCACAGTTATATTTATACATAACTAATTTCATAATAAATGCATATTACCATTCAAAAGTTTAGGGTCAATTGACTGAATGATCTTTATATGAATTTCTAATACATATGATTAATTTCTTATGCATTTATATTAATAACATTCACATATTAAAAAAGCAAAACATTAATTTGACATTTATCCTCATCACATCGTCACAATAAGATGAAAGCATGCGAGAACACATGCAGGCACACACGGACTCATGGTGGCACGAGAGTGGGCACTGACCTCTCCTATTGCTCTCTTATAGCTCTGAGGGCCGTGGAAGAAAAGAGATCGATAAAGGAGAGGTGAGGGTGAGGAACAGAGGTTAGTGTATTAAGAAGGGTTGAGTTCATTCATTATCCATGTGTTCATTGTGTACAAGACACAAGCAGAATGATTCGGGAGCTTTTGTGCATAAGTGTTTATAATTTTAGATGTGAGTCTTAGGTGTTCATCTGAGCGTGTGCAGACACTTCTGTATGTATGTATGCATCTCACCGCTGGTCTGCTGGGTCTGGACGAGGTTCGGGATTCTCCTGGCTTGTGTCGACCGTCATGGGACAAGGTGGGGGAGGAATCCATCTTAGATGAACCTAAAATAAATCTGCATCTTTACACACAACAATCCACAACATGTGGAACTCAAGAGCTCTCGTTCACATAAACTCTTTACGTTATTCAGAGGGGACAGCATTGACTTTATTTATTATTACGCTGAGCTAAATTACATTGTCAATAACTCATTATATAACATGTTTAATAACCAATTCCTCTGGCTTAATAGTATAAGAAAATAAACACCCAGACACGTCAACACTCACTGAGTATACGGTGTCTCTCTAGAGAGCCGGTCTGTGGGAGGTTGGACATGATACTCATGCTGTCTCCTCTCTCCCAGCGTTCATTACGACTCAGATCTGGATTACTGACAAATAAATAACACACAGAGTCAGACCTGTCACATGACCTCCATGACCTCAGTTGGATGTGCATGTGCATGTGTTACCTTGCTCGAACCGGGAGTCTGATACCAGATGAGAGATTTGTGTTTAATGCAGTGGCTATTGAGGCTGTTCTCTGTGGAATCTGAGAAAGAGAATACAGAAGTCAAAACTATATAATGAAAGCATTGATATTTATAATCACAAAGGGGGCGATTCACAAAGAATGAATTGCAGCCACTGAAACTCTCTGTATTGTTTTCTGACTCACTGAAGCCTTTATTTCAATCAAGTTATAGTGCAAAAAAACTGGTTTGAATGCATTGTGCATGGCACAGTTTCCAAGTTCAGAGTGTAAGATTGTGAAGGATGTACCAGACAACCTTGATCTAGTGTACTATAGCAAGACTGCACGGCATCAGAATTATCTCTTAAAGGAATAAATATAAATTCTGACATTATTTATTCGCCCCCTACTAATTTCATACCTGTATGACTTTCTCTCTTTTGCAGAACACGAAAGAAGATATTTAAAAAAAATGTTGGTTACAGTCCTCATTGACTCGCATTGTTTTTTTGTCCATAGAATACAAGCCAGTGGGGAGCATTTTTCAAAACAGGGCATGTAAATAATGACTGCATTTTCATTTTGAAGGTGAACTATTCCTTTAAAACATTGAAGTGCTCTCGACAAGACCGTGTGCCTGTATATATGCCTGATTGCAATACTCTTCCCCATTATTGCATCATCATTGTATGAATTTCTGCTGCCGTGACCAATAAAAATCTCCCAACATCACACATAAATTAAATCTAATTTGCTGTCTGCTTTTCATGACTGCGATACGGCAAGCAAATGTGCCGTGTTGTGTAAATAAGGCCCATTCTATAATAAACCTACTAATGTGATTTAGTAGGAACTGACTATGACTATATAAATGCTTACAGTCAAGTTATATGGTGGTGCATTTAGAGGATAATCTGCAGTGATTTGTTAAAATAAAGTCCACAAAAATGTACAAAACCTGTAAGGAAAAAATATCTTCACAGTGTCTTACTTTAGGAGGCTGTTCAATCTCTGGAAGACGGATCCAGGGCCCTCGGTCATCTCTCATTGGCCGAGATTGAGGGGCGGGGGTCTCTGAGGTGGGGTCAGAGTTTTGACGGACTAGTTCTCTGGAGTGAAGTGGGCGAGGTGTGGGTGTGGGAGAGGGATCCTGGGTGGGGAAGGCGGACATTGTCTTAGTGGGCTGATCGCAGAGAGACTGAGAGCGAGGGACAGGAGCGGCGTACGGTTTTAACGGCACCAGGTGGGCCATCTGAAACTACGCCAGATTTGAAGGAGGAGCGAAAAAGAGAGAGAAGTGTACCAATGAAAGGAAAATGGCATTGTGAACGGTTGTCGTGGGTAAATAATTGGAATATAGAGACGGGGATACGTAAATTTGGGAGAGAAGGAAACGTGTGGCATAGAGAGGAGGGCAGCAAGCAGTGGGTGGGGGGGTTAAGTAGTGGGTGTTGAAGGAAAGTGAAGAGGACGTCCGCGAAATGGAGGATAACAGAGGAAGTTAACAGGTCCCACAGGAAAGAAAGACAAGAACAAGTATGTTACTGAACAGTAAGGAGTAAAGAGTTAGCAGGCCAAAGCATGCAGCATTAACAGGGTATATACACCTTTTATTCATGATACACCTTTTATTCACAACGTCTCAATTTATAAATTATTATAATTTATAATCTTAAAGTTTTAACTTTCAAATCCACCAAGAAAAAACATAAAAACATTTTAACAGTTTTATGTACTTGCTTACTGATTTTATCTATAACTTTATTCAACCATTAAAGTTATAGAATGCCACGTTAATCATTACTAGAAAAAAATTGTGAAAAAATTTGCCAATTTTTTCAGCTGTACATTATTTTGAATAATGACGGCAGAATTACCACACTGAGATTATATATATTTAATTAGGGAATAATACAACACGTTGCCCACCTTGCCCTGTCCACCCTGTGGTTCCACAGGCCTCTGCATGGGCGGAGTCTGTGCGGCTCCTGATTGGTTAATGGACTCAGAGCGTGATTGGATGTTGGTGTCTGAGACTGTAGTGCAGATTTTGGGAGAACCCTGTCTGTTCAATTTACTGCGCTCCTCAACCTAAGAGACAAACAAAGGGAGCATTAAAAATGTATATGGTGAAGGTTCAATGTCATGGCACTTGACACCAGCAGATTTGTTACAGTTGTGAGCTGTATATGTCATGTGTGTAAGTATACTTCTCTAGCCCAGGCCGGTTTATTGTTCTCCAGGTTCTTGCTGTAGTGGTACATCTGAGGCTTTTTGTCTTGTTGCTGCTGTTGTTGCAGTGAGACAAGGTAAGCATGCTCCTGCTGGAGCTGTCTCTGAAGTCTCTCTGACTGCCTCTGCTCCTCCAGCTGTTTACGCTTGTACTCCTGTACAAAGCAATACACAATTAATAAATGATTGACTAATACTTGAATTATAATACATTTATGCTTAAAGAAGTAACACATAATACGCACAGATACATGCAAAAACACACAAGACGCAAAGCTTTCAGCCCTCCCCTTTAACACACAAAAATATCTGAATAATTACACAAAAATAAGATTACTATCTAAAAAAAAACAAATATCAACAATTTTCTGTAAACAATATTAATTATAATACAAACATAGTAGGGATGAATGATATATTATTGATCATCTCGGTATCAGCCGCTAAATGTTAATCTTTAATTTTATCGGTACCGGTTATCGATAATTAAATCAGGCCAATATATTAAAGCAGATAAATTAGATATAACGACCTCTGAGAAATTATTTCACTTCACTTACAGCTATTAGCAAAACTTTGTTGATGTAGGTACACTATATAGCTATTTATGAATCTGTTAATTGTAGGAACAAAAGTATACAGTTTGAAGAAGATTTCTGTCTGAATGCTTTCTGTCTTGAGACCTCTTAGACTTGTGGCTATCGAGAACACTTTTCAGGGTTTAATTAAATAAAGATTATACCAGAAAAGTTTACAAGATAAAAAATCTTTAACTATTATAAAGTAGGCTTGGTACATGATATTTAGAAATCTTCACGATTTTAGAGATCCTTCTTTCTGTAGTCAGTTGTCCACTTTTTACCTTTGTTTAAGGGAAACAAATTATCTTAACTGTACTAATAATGTAAGATTGGAAGCAGATAACCGATATTTTGGTGGATATAAAGAATGATCAGTTATTGGTATCGACCAAAAATTACATATTGGGTCATCCCTAACAAATATATCAGCTGGTCCTAAAAACTAAAAGCCTATTTTTTTATAAATAATTTATTTACTTTCCATTACAAAAAGTTAAATTAAAACTATTAATAACAAAATCAGTGAAGATCCTTTTTTACAAAATGTCCTACAATGTCCAAAAATATTATATTTGTTGCACCAAAAATCGAATGTACAAGACTAACACCCTGTCTATACTGGACGCGGCACGGTATGGACAAAATAAAAAATGGGTTCTAATGCGTTCTACTGTCTCTTGTAGCGTCGCGCCACATCCGGTGTAGACGCCAAGTAACTTTGATTTTATACTACAAGCCAACAGTAAACAAACTGTTAGCCATAACATAAATGACTTATTCAGCCCTTTCTGACATTGACAAAAACACACGGGAGAAATGAAGATATTTGAGTCTCATTTCAGAACTCCTTAAGTACCCCCGCTTTGGAACATTTCCAAATCAAATTGCCAAATACTTAAGGGGATAGTTCACCGAAAATGGAAATGTTAACACACCCTCAAACTTTAAACCTGCATAAATCTGCTGAAAATATTTTAGAAAGAATTTAATTGAAACAATCCACTATGGTATTCAATGGTGCCCCAGATCTGTGTCGTTTCCCACATTCTTTAAAATATCTTCTTTTGTGTTCAACAAAAATAAATGTATAGAGGTTTGAAACAACCTGAGGGTGAGATAATGATAACAGAATTTTCATTTTTGGGTGAACTATTCCTTTGTCCTACTTTCTACAGCAGATCAATTTTGATTTCCGGCGTCATCTGATAATTTAAAAACAAGCTATGGAGCCCGTGGCATGAGACACAAATCTGGCAGATGACTCAGGCAGCCGGATCAGAGAAACAGAGGGAAAAGGAAGACTTGGGTTACCATCAGCAATGCCTGTTCCTGCAGTAATTGCTGCTGCAGTATCTCTAACTGCCGCTGTTCTTCCTCCAACTTATGTCTTATAAACTCCTACAGAGAGGAATGAGGAGAGAGAGAGAGAAACGAGGAGCAGTGGAGGAGGAGGAAGAAGAGTCAGATGAGAATAGACTCAAAAGAATGAAATTAAAAAGACATTTGACAGAGCGGACAGATACACATGTCTGAGCAAGCTCCAAAGATAGAGGCAGACATTTTAAAGAACTGTTTCTGATTGGCTTTTTAAAATGGCTGAAGACACCGCAACGAAGGAGATTTGTTCCACATGCTTCGCCGCGGCGACGCACCGTTTTCATAATCTTAAAACGGTGCGCGCACAGCGGTTCCCATCACTGTCGGCGATGTGACGCATGCGCTTCCACATCCGTTCTATTGTAGAAACACTAATAAGTGTGCTGTTGGCCATGTACGTGTGATGTAGTTTTAAAGAGTGTGTCCCATCGCACACTGCATACTCATTGATGCTGATTGGTCTTTTGTGATTGTGTCACTTTGAATCGTATTGAATGTAGGGCTGCTCGCGGCTCACCCACACATTCAGAACTGCGTTTGAGAGCCTGCTGCCATGGCAACCACTCCACAGACATTCCTGTGCCAGAGCTGTGCCGAGTGGAACGCCCACGCTCGGCTGCTATTGGGCGGGCGGCTGCCGTTCAGAGGCTGTGATTGGTTACCTGCTCTCGCTCTGCCATCCTCCTGTCCTCCTCTCGCCTCATATCATCGAGTCTCCGGTGAGGAGCTTTATCCTGTTGCTGCCGCACCATCTCTCTCTCCTTCCTCTGTTGCTGTGTGAAAAAGAGAGAGCGAGTGTGCGTGAGTCACTTGAATATATTTGGCTGAAATAATGAGAGCCGTCCTGTTGCTAAAAATCATCTAGTGCTTTTGAGAGGGGAAATTAAGGGGGAGAGAATGAGGAGCGTAACCATGGAGAAAGAGAGAGAAAGCGAGCACATTGAGAACAGAGTATAGTGACTGGTGAGTCAGTGCACTGCGGTGCTGTATTCAGTAGGGAGGTGATGTGTCCCATTCAGTGGGTGGATGTCACCCTGTGAATGTCTATAGCTCTATCAGCTAAATCTCCCATAAGACTTTGCACGACCTGCACCTGAACTCTAATGGAGCTTTAAGTTCCCAATAGAGAGGCAGGTACAGTTTTTATTACCTAGTCATCATTATTCAATATTCATGTGTGCCTGTGTATATAAACTGGGATCCAAGTATGAACAGTAGCAAAGATGGCTTAGCCTTGCAATACTATTGGTATCTTTTCATAACTACAAATTATATTGATAGCAGTGAAATTAAAGGTCCAGGGTATGAAATTTAGCGTCATCTAGTGATGAGATTGCGAATGAGACGCAATCCACAATATTGGATCCAATCCACCACTGACCCTTCCTTTTCGAAGCATTGCGTATTCGGAAATAACGTATTTTTCTAATCGTGAGCAGTTCGGGCTACTGTAGAAACAACTTGACGAATTCCCTGCAAGGGGAACGGAGGTGTAGGTAGATAGATTTCCTTAAAGTTAAAGGTCCAGTGTATTTTTTTGGGAGGATCTGTTGACAGAAATGCAATATAATATATATAACTATGTGTTCAGAGGTGTATAAAGACCTTACATAAGGTTTTTATTACCTTAGCATGAGTACGTACATACACTACGGGTCCCAGAATTTGTCATTCGACAAGCTGCTCTACAGAACACGTTTCGTAAATACGTTATCTCTTTTGGCAAAGAAGCGAAAACGTGACGACATTTTAGTTCTGTGACAGCCACCATAGTGCTTCCATGGGGAGGGGTGGAGTGAGCCGTTGCTTCAGCTAGACGCTGCTAAATTTATTACACTGGACCTTTCCTGTATTCATATTAAAAAGCCAAAAAACTGTAACAACAAGATGCACTAGAGCTGGCATGGACATTTGGAAATGTTTGCAAACCCATAGGATCCACATTTTCTATGTGAATTTTTTTTAAAAGGTTCACATCAATGTCACAAATGTGCTTATTTGATTAGTGACCTAGAAATGCTGAATTTCTAATATTTCATATTGTCATAATACTATTAATTTTCAAAAAAAAATTAAGATCCCAAAACTTTTTCCAGGTTTATCTGAATGCCTTATGATGCTCATTACATTAGACCAAATTAAAGGAGTGTGTGTGTGTTCTCTACCGCATACCTTTCTTAGCTAGTTCAGAGATTATTAGCCATTACATCTCTTTAGTAAATAAATCTGACTTTACGTAATGTGAAATTCTTTATACCATGCTGCCTCCACTTTACTGAAGAGGGACTTTTCCAGATAAGAGAAAAATGTTAAGCACTTGAACAAAGGCTGCTGTGAAACACCTGGCTGAGATGTACTGTAGGCAATTTATTTCCAACGTTGCGGAACACTCCAGAATGTTCTCCTTATTTAAACTTTTGGCCTCCTTTCCAGCCTCGCAGTGGTCTGACTCATGTTCAGTCCGACTTTGATGTACCGGAGATAAAATCCAGAACACTTAAGCTTTAAAAAAATCCATTTGCTGTGTAGGTTTAAACAAATTTCTTTCATGACTGGCATTCTGCCCTCGACGTTCGCTGAGAGAGCAGAGATCATGTCGAGTGACTTGAACATGCACTTGTGTGTATATGTACCTCCTCTAAGCGACGCCTCTGTTCTTTCTGCTCCTCTATGCGTTTCTGGCGGTCGTGCAGCAGCTGGCGTTTGTGCTCCTCGGGGTCTCTGCGCTGAGCAGCGAGCTGCGCCTGCTGTCTCTTTAAGGCCTCGGAGCGCTCCTTATTCTCTTGCTGCAGCCGCAGGAAATCCCTGCGCAATGTCGACTCACCCGGAACGTTTAAAATGGAGCTGGAGACATAATCAAGGAAATGAAGATTAATGAGCTGGTGAAAACAGAGTTAAGAGTAGAACTGCGAAGAGATGGGTTGTGAAGACATCTGGAGTTGGCAATGAGGACTTAAACTTGGTTGCATCAATGGCATGCACCCAGTTCCTTCAGACAGCTGAAATCTAAAAGGGCTTCTCTATGAGGAACTTGCCTAATGCACATAAAATCCTAATAATAAACATCCAATACAAGTGAAACGTGTCATTTCTATGCCCAAGCACCATGACAAACCAAACAGGTAGTTTCACCACCAGAAATTTTTGGCCAATGAATCACCAATGAGTGTAGGGAGGCAGAGAGAGGGTTTCTAACCATTGTGGCTCTTGAAGCAAAATTGTAAATTGGTCCAAAATAATTTGATGTTATATGTAGTAATAACCTAGAATCTTTAAACATGATTTTTATTATGACAATAATGGTACGTGGTGACAGCCCAAGGAAGTTCATACTTTTTTTAACTTTGTACAATTATAAGGTTCTCTCTGCATTCTGAGCAGTTCTGAGATATCGAACTTCAAAGCTGTTAGATTCTATTTGACTTTATAGATAGAATGTAAGAAAAAACATCAAGATGTAAATAAATTGTCAGAGAATAAGAATATTTGAATAACATGTTTAAGACAAATTATCAGATATAACCTTCCTGTATAAGAAGATAAAAGTATGCCATTTTAATATAAAATTATTGTTTGTGATCTGGGTTGGCATGAGAGTAAATCATAAGATCATTTTCATTTTTAGGTAAACTTCCTTGACGTCACAGTCACACTAGAGTGTCAATCTAGAATTTCTGATCTCTGCACATTAAACTGAAATAGCAGAAAACATATAGGATTTGAACATCATTATTACACACTACAACAACAAATCACTTGCTTTCATAATAAACAGCTTAAATGTGTGATGAACTGGGCTTGTTTAATGTTTAACGTTTACATGGTTTTTAAATAAAAAAAAACATAAAAATCAGTAAGTAATAGGCTATTTTCCCGGTTTTGAGGCTAGCTTGACAAACGATCGGTTTGAATGGGCGTTCTGCTATGTAGACTTGGAAGTAAACGCCCTCTGCTATGATTGGATAGCAGTTAGCGTAGTATACTTAGTTGGAGCCTTCTGTGAATTTGGTTATCTGGGGACCTCGTCTGATTCAAAATGAACTCCGGACATCTGTATTTCATGTGGCGCATTCGCACGGGATAAATGAAGCCTGTGATTTTACTCCAATATATTGACTTAGTTCCCGGATGTGATGGCAAGACTTCGTGTATAATTTGTATAGCCTATAGTCGTATGGTGTTTAATGATATCCGTACCGGTCAGCATTTGAGACCCGTGATCGCGAACCGGACATAAGATCACAGAGATCGCGAATCTCAAATGTAATGAGAGTTTCAATGGTAAATAAACAAATGGGAGACTCCCGGTAACTGATCCAGTAGCCGAAATAATACCGAAACACTTCAAATCAGCCTCCATTATTTGAATACGGTGGATAAAACCTTAAATAATTATATGCGAGCCAACCAAATCACATAATATTATCACTGGACCTTCGTCAAAATATGGTAGGGGGAATTTTTACTTTACAAATTACAGACATGGCAGATTTGCACGGGATTAAGATCACAGACAACCTCTGCAAGTATTACAAATGACTAGAGGTCCTCAGGTCTCGTGCGAATAGGGCTCAGGGTATACCAAGCGATCTCACAAAGCAACAGTGATGCAAAGTACAAATAAGTTGTACACACATAAGATTGCTGCGCCATTCTTATCACATCCAATATTGACGTCAATCTCTGTCTTGTTCACAAAGGAATCTGCGTTCTTTAACGGCATGTTCATTCGTATCGCTCTATCTGCTACCGCGCAATATATGTTACTTCAGTACTGTCATGCGCAAACCAGTGGGTGGGGCTAAAGAAGTAGTCGTTTATATTTTTCTGTGGAGGCGGTGTTCAACCAATCAATGACAAGTGCATTCAAGGACCTGGCGTTCGCTGAGCCTGGTGTCAATAACAGTTGTAATTTCAGTAACAAGAGGGTTTTCAGTTCTGACACTTACAGGATGTTCGCTTGAATACGATTCCCTCTTATATAACAAAACAGCTCTGGTTAAAATTGAGGTATTAATTCATCGCCCCTTAAAATTATGCAATTGTAAAATCATTTCAATGCAAATCCGATCTAACTTGATAAAACGGCAATTATAATAACAGTGCAAATTCAGATAATCTATAAAATGAATCTACTAATGAGTATTTTTCAGTAGTGTTCTGTAAAGGTTGTGTAAACTCAAACACTGTTGTGTTTACCTGGATTCTCTCTCGTCCCCTCTGTTCTCATCCTCTTCATCACTACCACTGTACTCGTACTCGGTCTCCTCTGAGAGGAAATAAGAGACAATAAGAAGGAGAGAAGGCAGAAAGATAATGAGAAAGGCTTTGAGCATTAATATTATATGCGTTATAAAACTCTTTATGCAGAATGCAGCACTTTAGAATTTAAATCATCTACACTCTCTTTGACTGATGCTGAAAGTGCTTTAATAAGTCTGCTGAAGGCAGTTGGCTAGATACATCCATTTAAAGCTGTTCCTCATTCCTCGCATGCAGAAAGAAACACAATTCAAGCCCAGCTGTGTGACGACGACACTGGGCGAAAATCTGATGAGTTACTGTAAACCACGTGAATAATGTACACTTTTGTGGTCAATGATGAGATCTGGTTAGGATTTTACACTGCACATAAACCCTATTTGTTGAAATTGACGGTCAATGATCTAGATCTAGGAAAGACTTTAGCAAGAGCAGAATAGAAATAAAGCAGCGGCAATTCGGGAAATAACAAAACGAAAGGGAAAACTGGAAATTCTGGACGGTCAATGCCCTTCCTGCCAGTTTACTATATTGTTGAACTCCTGAGATGCAGAAACATGCAACAGAGGCGCATCTTATATACACATTAGGGCAACATTATATTGGTTAAAATGATAACCACAATTATTTGTTTGAAATATTAATCATGTTATGCTATACTGCATATCCTCCATTCAAAACCGTTTACTCATTCTCTCATTTATCATGCAATAGGCAGGGTTTTTTCTGCTTAGAAAAATTGGAGGTGGCTGCCTCCGTCGAATGTCGTGCCGCCTCAGACTCACACCTCATTATGTTGCGTTACTTCACAAGAAATTCTGCATGCATTTAACAGACTGTCATTTGTAACGGCAGTTGCGGCATTTAACCACAGTGTGGGCACCGTTTCGTTTTCAGCACACTGAGGCACAAAAAAAAAAAGAGTTGCAGAAAAAGAGCTAGCTGTGTGTCAAGGCTGTTTGTTTGGCACTAAAATACATTTCATTTCTTAAATTAACATGAGGTACATCATTGTAATGTCTTTAGCTGTGCGGTTGGGATCGTTGAATCAGCGTATACTGTACACAGCGTGTTCGCCAGTATGAACGCACATTGTGTTCAGAACAACTCATTTGAACAGATTCATTGAAACTATTGAACTTTTCAGCATTTATGTTTAAAAAAAAAAGGTTTATACAACGTAATTGTAATTTTCATCTAATTTTATTAGAACTTTCAATGTCAAAGTCACTTTGGTTAAGCCACTAAAATTTACGGTAGGCCTTCTTGTGCGTGTACAAGATCGGGATGGCATCACCACCAGGAAAAACCCTGCCAATAGGTACAAAAACTGACACTACATACACAAAACTTTCTAAACAATAAATTGATTGATCCGCCGGTTCACACTAAAAATTCTATTTTAAACAGATTTCAAAACACAAACATTATTATTTAAATGTAAATATGTACGCATATAGACATCTAAAAAATATAGCAGTATTTTTTTTTACTTAACAAATTCAAGTTTTATTTATATAGCGCTTTTCACATTGTGCATTGCAACAAATGTGGATACACCACAATAGAATACAACCTTTGCTACCTCATCAAACCCTCAGTGATGTCACTAAACCAAATCAACCGCTCTGCTCCACCTAAGACTCATTCACACCAAGAACGATAAAGATAACTGTAGAAATAACTACTACATACGTCCACACCATAAGACAATAATGCTATGTTTATTGTAAGCTTGTGCTGCAGTTTCACATTTTAAATTCAATTAGACTGGCTGTCACTGTTTTTTTCAGCTGCCTAAAATCGCTCTCAAAGTACTATTAATGATACATCTTTTTGTTTCATAGTGTTTTGGTTGTGGTGTGGACTATTCTATCCGAAAAAATTGAAATCTTTTTCGTTATTGTTGGCTTCTGTGGTGTAAACAAGCCTCTAGTATCACTGAGCTCTGGTGTGCAAGTGATTCTAATTTTCAGTCCCGGAGGACTACAGCTATCTGTTCTCTATGACAACAAAACTGATTTAACTTGGATAAATTATTAAGCCGAGAAACAGAAAGCTTCCATCTGGGAAATGAAGCTGTAAACATGAAAATGTTTAGCAGGCACAGAATGCAACATTAAGCGTAACATCAGTGTTGTGCATAGACACAAGTGCACGTACCCTTTTCACCACGTTTTTTGCGAGTGCGGTCGATGTGATCTTTGAGCTGGATGCGGACCTGCCTTTCTGTGGGCTGGTCTCTGATGAACGAATGCTTTAGTAGTTGTTCTGTGGATGGACGACTTGGATATGACTTTACCAGACAGCCCTCGATGAAATCTATAAACTTCTTAGACCTAAAAAAAACAAAAAAGCACAAAATATATACTGTAGTAATAATATATTGAATCTCTTTATTTTTTTATATCCTTCAACTTTTCTACAACAAATTTAAGTTAAGTGGGGTGTCGGCATAAAATGTAATTCTTAGTATTTTAAAGGCATATTCCCAGTCTTATTGTGCACATCATTGGTACATGTTGCTCTAAAGCAAATCAAATGTTTTGTTTTCACAATTCAATACAAATTTAGACACAGACTCCTTTTTTAACTCCTCCGATCCAACCTCAAAGCTTTATAGCGGGTTGTGTCTACTCTGATGAACAACACATGACGCAACAGTAAAAGTGGTTCCATTCAGCATTTCAGAATAACGTCTAAGAATAAAACGAACAGAATCACAGATAGCAAATTATAAAACACTGACAAAAAAAAAAAGAGAACATTCTGTGCATTACTAACAAGACACAACTCAGTGATATAAAGCATGACTGCCTTATGAAACCCACATCATCGCTCAATCTCTCCTTCTATAACCAGCTGTTCAAGGGCAGGGCTCTGCCCAGCGGGACCAAAATAACTTCAAGTCTAAAATTAAATCACAGCATGCCAATATACGGCAACAAAATCTGACCGAAAGAGTAATACTGCAAAAAGGAAAGAGACAGATTTCATGCATCAGAACTCTGATAACCCGTATGTGTGAAGATGCAAGTTGGTGTAAGAGCACACACTGCAGCTCCTGTCTGAGAACTGTCTTTAAAATAAGGAAGCCGCATACGAGTTGAGGAGCTGACAGCTATATGGGAACGCCTCTGCGCATGCGGTGTGTATGCATATATATATTTATATATAGAGAGAGAGGTGATGGGAAAAAGGGAGGGAAGGAAGTATGGAAATATAGCTTGATCTTAAAATAACAGCTGAACAGAGCGTCCTCACCATTTCTTGGACTTTAGTTTAGGAGGAGGGTTCCGTGGGATAAGGAACAGGGCTCGCATGGGATGCATGTCGCAGAGCGCTGAGAGAGGGATCAGAAATCAAAACAAGTTTATACAAGACTCACTCATACGGCAAATTATCAGACAAACTGACTCAATAGGTGACATCTATTCATGACCACGAGTAGAACAGTGACTAAGCTGCCGCTACTGGCTGTCCGTGTGAGAGAATGAGTGTGTGTGTGTTAGAGAAAGAAAAATGTGACTAAGTGTTGTGGTGCATGTTACGACAATGACCTATACCTGTGGGTTTTTTATTGGGCTTAGTAAAATATCACAATACAAAACTTGTTTTGTAACTATACATTTTTTGTTAAATGGGTTTAATGTGTCTTTGGCACGTTATAATTTGCCCATTCATGTATTAGACATGTAAACTTGCAACTAAATCTGAACAAAAGATGCATTCTATCTAAAAGCGAATGCTCACCCAGGTCTGCCTGACACGCCTCGTGTAACCACACCCCCACAAATCCACGTCAGTTTGTGGTATGAGTTGACTAAGACCGCCCAAATGTGTAAGCAAGGTGGGCGTACCTGTCAGTACAATTGCTTTGGAACCTGATGTTCCAAATATGGTAAAAGGGCGTTACATTTTCGTCAAACGCTTGCAGTATTTGACCAATCACTACGCACTGGTTTACTGGCCAATCAGAGAACCCCTCGCTTTTCAGAGTGTGGAGCTTTGTTAAAAATCTGCGTGTTTCAGAGAGGCGAGGCAAAGAGGAGATACAAACATGCACAGTATGTGGAAAATACAGCGTTTTTTTAACCTTAAATCGTGTATACACATTGCATCACATCTAAAACAATCGATAAAATTCGTTTTAGCCGTGTCATTTGACCCCTTTAATCATACATTGGAAAAGCAGCTTAGGTTTACATTTAAAAGATTAAAAACAAAAAGTTTTTGTCTGAATCAAATATTAATTTGTGATTGCAATCGGATAAACCCAAATGTAAGAGCTTTATTGCAACTGTACTACTGTAAATCTGAAAGTACAAGTACACGGAATCAGTTATTATTTACTTTGGACAGAGGTTTTCTATATTTCACACTTTAAGCGAATGTACTACAGTATGTGTTATTATAGCTTACAAGGTGCAAACAACATGTGTGTGACTATGCACAACATGCATGTGTGTAATATATGTGACTGTGCACGTATGTGTTCATTTGACTTACGAGGAGCTCCTTCAGCCATTTCTATAGCAGTGATCCCCAGAGACCAGATATCACTCTGAAATAATAAAACATTCATTCAGTTTATTCACAAAACAAACACTCACAATCAATACCTACTGTAGAGGTGCAGAGTGTCTTGAAATATTAATACTACTGATACTGGGAAAAGGGCCAAAAGCCAAGTATATTCAAAACTCTGAAGTGAAAAAATAACTTTATCAATAGTTGGTAACACATAGTTGTTTAGCAGAGTAACTGTTTCTGAATGCAAACAGATTTTGTCACAAAACAAACTTTCTATGACAAATAAAAAACAACAAAAGAATTATAGAGATATCGGCACCAGTATCAATATATGTCAATACACCAATACTGGTTTTCTTAGCAATACGGTATTGAGAATAAACAGTACAAGTCTCATCACTCTTAAAAGTGATACTTGCCCCAAGTATAAAAATTCTGTCATAATTTACTCACCTTCGAGTTGTTTCAAATCTGTATAAATTTCTTTGTTCTGATAAAAACAGAGAAACATATTTGGTAGAAATGATATAACCAGACAGATCTTGCCCCCCATTGACTACCATAGCAGGAAAAAATACAATGGTAGTCAAAAGTGCCCCAGAATTTTTTGCTGTCCTACATTCTTGAAAATGTCTTCTTTTGTGTTCAACAGAACAAAAAAAATGAAAAAAATTTTTTTCCTCGAATGGGAGTCAATGGGGGGCAAAATCTGTCTGGCTATAAGCATTCTACCAAATATCTTTCTCTGTGTGCATCAGATCAAATACATTTATACAGAAATGCAACTCGAAGGTGAGTAAATGATGATAGAATTTTTGGGTGAGGTATCCCTTTAAGAAGTTTTTTTAGTTCAATTTAACATGCAAGTATCACACAAATGCCAATGACTTCGCTCACCAGATGCCATCATTAAATTAACGTTTTCCCAGAGGTATCTTCCACCCATGAAACATGACCTCAACATGGCAGCCACCATAGAAATAAAAACTAGTTGCACCCTTAGCATCTGTTTCTATGCCATATTGTAACGTTGCGAGCCAGCCCGTTAACACTCAAGATCAAGCTGTCTCTATGATAAGAAAACATATTCAAACTCAAACATCATATCTGCTACACTTATACATGACAACAATGAAACCTTATCCCACTTTTCAAGAATATCAATCCCATGGTTTTCATAGCTATGGCTATGTGTTTACACAATATATGTCTGTGTACTGTGCATATTAATTTGTATTAACATACACATGCATATACATATTTAAGAAAAACTGAAATACAAAAATTAATAAACATTTATACATTTAAAATGTTTGGTTAATATAGATTAATACATGTAAATATTTCCTAATCATTATGTATACATGTATGCGTTTATAAATACAAAATGAATTTGCACAGTTCACATATGTAAACACAAACTTTTACTCTGGATGCGATTAATCGTTTGACAGTGAATTTGAGAGTTACAATTATTTTTAAGGTTTCTGTGGCAACGTAAAGATTTTTTAACCATGCCAATAAAGCTTTTTGAAACTTAAATGTAGTCACCCTCATGTCATTTCAAACCCGTATCACATAAATCCTTCTCCAGAACACAAAAGAAGATATTTTTAAGAACAATGTTAAGCATAAAACCACTGAGACATTTCTGAAAATATCTTTTGTGTTGCACAGAAGAAAGAGTCACATACAGGTTTAGAATGACATGAGGAAGAATAATGACAGAATTATATTCACGTACTAATACAACTGTATCTCCAGACCCACCCATAGGCATAATGAACAATACACACTTTTTAAAATGGATGTGTTTGTTTAACAAACATTGTTTGTGTTATCCCATTTAACACATCATGTTGTGTTTAAAGTAACAGAAAGTGTTGTCGCAAGAAATAACACAGAGATGTGTTATTGAATATTGTCCTTAACTGAGCACAAAATGTGCTGGATTTAACACAACTGTTTTTGGAATGCATCAACGGAAAGAATTGTCATTTTACCCTGTAATCATAGGTGGAGTCTGGATTCTCATCGCAAGCAATGACCTCCGGTGCCATCCAGTACGGCGTGCCGATGAAAGTGTTTCTTCTGCCTACTGTCCGATCCAGCTGTGCACTCACCCCAAAATCCACTACGCGGACGGAGAGAGATTGGGGTCAGCAACATAACAGGAGAATGATTGCTTCCAATGATCTTTGAAAACTTGTTGTGCAGCTGTAATGTACAGTATTTAAACAGCCATGCAAATTCTTCTCTCAGAAACACTTTTCTACCGCACACTCTTCCTTAGGTTGTAATGTATGAATATATTTTTGTCATGGCGTCGGGGGTACATTAATGAGCTTTGCTCCAGTTGTTAAAAGATGATGTTCTCTAATCACACAGAAAATAGGCCATACAACACACACACACTCACTCACTCATTCACACACAAACATGTTCAACCAATATCACAGCATCAGAGGACAAAAACAGACCTGAACCAAAAACAACGATATAGGAGTATAAAAAACAGACTCGCCCACTCACCAAGTTTAACCTCTGCGTTCTCTGTAAGCAGAACATTCTGTCCTTTGATGTCTCTGTGGATGACTTTATGTGCATGGAGGTGAGACAGGCCCTGAGGAAAAAGATTTTTTTTTTCAGCTGTGTAAATTACATATAATTACGTATAAAGGACAAGTGTGTCTATATCTTACTCTCAGTATCTCTCTGCAGATATAGGCAATCCAGTCTTCTTTCAATGAGTTACCCTTTGTGTTCTTTACCAAGTCTGTCACGGAGCCAGCGCCGCAAAACTCCATCACCAACTATACACGTTCACACAAAGAGAAAAGCCCATTTATGAAACGGCACGCTTATACAGGACATTTCTCAAAATTCAATTTCTTAAAATTATTTTTGCAATTGCTGACAATAGCTGTAATAACTCATGTAGTTGTGAGTGCAAAGATATCTCAGAGGAGGCACAGACCCAAAGTTGGTCGTCGTGTCCGGGGGGACTCTTCTTCACGAAGGCTCCGTAGTAGGTAGCGATGTTCCTATGGTGACTGTATTTCTTCAGCATGTTAATCTCTGCTTTAATTTCCTCCTCCTCTTCTTCAGTCACATCCATGACCTTTATGGCAGCCAGCTGACCTGTCTTAACATGACGACCCTGAGAAAGAGACAATTCTTCAAGCAGATTCCATAGAAATAGGGCGGGAACAATAGATGGAAGTCTTGCATATGGCAATACTAAACATTAAGATATGTATCATAGAGCCATGGCAATTATTCTTCAGCGACAGATCTATTCAGTTTTTATTAGCTTACAATTTTTTTTTATAAAATTAAACATCGTTACACAATCGCAATAGTAAACCCAGTATTGTGTAGCGTATTGAATCGTGTGCTGAGCGTATCGTTACATCCAGAACCTTTATTTGTTAGTAAACTTAACTTGCATAGAAATGAGGCAGGTATGGAGATATGACCAAACTAAGCTGATAAATATGTCTGGTGCACATAAGGACTATCTTCATTTTGCTTTGTACACAAATGTGCTTTACATCAAGCAAAGTATAACATAAGACAGTTAGTTATTATCACAGATTTTTACATGGCGCTCTGAAATACTCCATTCTGTTTCATAGTTCTAGTGCCTTAAAAACAATAAGAACAGTGTTTTTCTCACAGAAGGTCTGCATTTCCAACAAATGAGCTTATCAAATATTTCAAATCTATTATCTATATTTCATGTCCAAGAATTTACTCACGAGTATGGATGTCAATTTATACAAATTCCCATAATCCTTCATTCAAATTAACAATCAATTAATCGATTAGTCATTAACTTTAATAGGCGCCTGCAATATTCCTCTACTGCAGTAAAATATACCCAAGGAGTGAAAGGGTGTACCCATTATTCTTTGATTGACACCTGGCTGTAGATGATCTCTCTCCTAATATACCTTGACAGACTAATCAAAATGTAATATGAAATTAATACATGTAATAAATGTAAATGTAAATATATGAAAAAATTATAAATGAAATATATATTAATAAAAACAAAAAATATATTACTCTAGTATCCCACTTTTGGTACATCTGTGTCACATCAGCCACATTTCTGTAAACTTCCCTGGATAAAAATTTAGATTGTTCTTTTTGTGAAGAAATGAATAGTTATTCTAGAAATGAATAACTAGAATAGTTATTTTTTGGGTGAACCATCACTTTAATGACAAAGAAAGCATAAATATTAAATGTCACAAATAAGTATTTGCCAAATGATTTACTATTTTGTAGGAAATGTGTCTAAATGACAACTTCCATTTAAATAAGATGCCAAATTACATGATGTGAATTTAAAATGGCAATGAAATTATTAGACCGGTAGATCTAACTTTAGAGTATCTTGACTTTCACAATTATCTTCAGGTTGAGTAGAAAAGGAAAGATTGCATACTTCTGATGCAACAGACCAGTGGTTTTCAACAGGGGGACCTAAGCTGACTTCCAAGGGGGCCTCAGGATGACTAATAATTTTAAATTAGACAAAATCAGCATTGAAATAAATCTAAAAATATTACCTTTTTCCAGTTAATGTTGAGTTCTAAAATATTTTATTGGGTAGAAATTTTAAGTTTTGCGAGTATTGCTGAGAATCGCTGGCATTGACCATAACACTTGCATGTTTTCTACACTGGTCAATGACCTACAAAACGCAGCCTACCTGTATTATGTATGTGACACAAGATTAAAACTTAACTGGACTACATCCAATCTTCTCCCTACTATAAACTGCACATACTCATTAAACACTATACCATCAATAAACTACGCACTCATACACATACATTAAATCCTCACTACAGGCTACAAATGAAATATTTTCCCAACAATTGAGCCTCAAGTATAAATTACACCTTACAAACTCTTTAGAGATAGCTCATGTCATACACTGTAGTAATTACAGAGGTCTGTACTGTTACAATCACTGCATTAAAGCCTTCAAGTGCTGTACAGTAATGACATTACAGGGCTATAGACTAACATTAGAGGGAGGTGGCACTAGTGGTACAAAGTTATACAGCTGGTGGCAACAGTACGTAATATGGTAGCGCCAGAGTTACATTCAAACGTGTTACTTATTACATTCATAAATACATCTTCGCACCTATAGGGCAGATCCTTTGATTAGTGGGGGTTCTGGGGGACATGAACAGCTGTTTTTCATAAAAATAGCCGTTATACACAATGAATACAGTAATAAAAACAAAACCGTTTTCCCCGTATCTGAGACAACCGTTCACGTGGTGTACCCTTCCTACAGATAGCCTACTTTCAATGGCACATAACACATTTTAGAACGCGACCTATCACATGCCCAAACCAATTGCCTAACCACATGCCCTAACCAATGCATTGCGGATTATACGTTGTAAATAACATTAAGTTTCTAGGACTGACCGCTTTATAAGACGTAAATCATTATGAGCCGCGGGAATTACTTTCGTATTAAATGTAGCAGCGTTTTGGACTTTTAAAGATGGGAGGGCGTGCATATAAAGCACACCGATCTTAAAGTCTCTCCACTTATTTGAAATGTTGAGGCGGGCCATGTCAAGATGATTGACGGGCCGCCAGTTGACTAGCCCTGCTCTACCCCATGGTCTGACGTGCTTCGCAAAATGCAACAATTTGGATGCAGTCTAGAGCCCTGCACTATGCTTAATCTAAGACAGCATGTGTTTTCTTAATTTATTTTTATGTTAAACGCATTTCCAATTATCTAATGTGTTCCTGTTATGTTTCCCATAAACACCTAGAGTGGCTCAACCAATGGTGTGAACTTTTGGTGCAACGACATTCTCAGACAGTCTCACGATACACATACTGTGTTTTAAATCTCTCTCCTTATTACCTGCACCAACATCTCATCATTAACCTCTCACAATAATGTACAACATATCAGGATACATTACTGTTGTCTTCTAAAACATGAAAGGTAGTTTAGCATACAAAGTTACATACATACATCTATTATTGCATAGAAATAAAGACAGGTATTTACCCTCAACAATAAATTTAATTCTCCAGCCATCTTACCTTATAAACCTGTCCATAGGTGCCATTGCCCACGACCTCCACCAGCTCGAAGATTCCTGCTGGGTCCTGGCAGAAAGAAATCAACTTTATTATTACAAATCCATTTTAACATGCAATAGTCAGAGAGTTGTAAGAAATGGATTACTCAAGAGATGCAAAAACAAAATACTTCTATCACCATCTCATGTAGAGAAAGCTAAATAAATTTCTGTTAACTGCAAAAACTCTCTTTTTATCACAGAACAAATATTTAGGCTTTACTACTAGACAAATTTATTTCTGCATGACTCTTACTTCAGAGAATATATCTTAAAAAAACTTGAAAAAAACTAAGCATTAATCCAACAAAATTTCTTAAACCAAGGTTTAAAATAAGAACATAATTTGGCAAATGTCCTGCCAATAACTGCTGACCGCATTACATAGCCTAAATATCACTTTATTTTATGAAACTTTACTAAGCATATAGAATAACTGTTTTATAAAAGCAATAAGCCTCGTGAAGCAGTTGGTTACAGTGCATTTTATAACAGCTAAGGGCGTTGTAGCATGACGTGAAGCTGAGTGCCTAAAACCCCCTTAGCTGTTATAAAATGCCCTTTTTAATAAACCCTTTATAAAATGGGTTATAATAGCCCTATATTAATAAACTCTTTACATAAGTTCTATAATGGTTTATGAAGCTCATATGAACGTCCTCAGCTGGAAAATGGAGCCAAAATTAGTAGAGAGTAAAGAACACCCAGTGCAGCACACACACAAACTGTGATTCAATATGGCCTCAGTACAGCTCTGTGGGTGGACAGGGCTAACGTTCTTTCCAGCTCACACATATACATCATGATCATCTCGCTCTCATCTGCCTCCAATAACGGCAATCTTTTCTCTCTCACCCCCTTCATCTTGTTTTATCTTTTCCACGATTACTCTCTCTCTGCTATTTGAAGTGCTGAGCTATATAGCAACATGCCTTCATGTGAAACATCACTAATCCGAAAGAAAATTTGAGCACATACAAACTAACAGATTTAGAACGAGTTTCATATCAGAAAACAACAATGATGACTTCAAACTGAGTTCAAAAAGATCATCAGAGGATCGTAACGTCACCAATGAAGACTGCTGTGGTCTACATAATTTAGTCTATCCATCAGAGAATATTTGTCTTTGGAAGGGAGAGAGATGACAGGTAAGCAGGGAAATGAATAAATAACAAAGGACTAAGATGATAAGCAGATGACATGTCTGTCCCTACAGAAAAAAAAACACTGTGTAAAGGGAAGACAGAGAAAGAAAGTTTGTTCAAAATTCCCCCCTGGCATTTTTTATCATGAAACAAAGCAAGAGGAAAAGAGAAATATGAGACAGAGATGTTGCTTTACAATTCAAAATATGGGTCAAATCTTGAAATATTTGAATGTCAGTGCTGGTGCGATGAGTGACATAACAAAACATAGCATGCAGCATGAAACCCTCCACGAATAATCTCTGAACCATGATACTATCACTGAAAAATCCCACATGAATCAAATTGTTACACATCTATCAACACATGCTAGTTTACGTAAAATGTATATAGTCGTGTGAACAGTGAAATGAAGATAATCATGAATTGCAAAAAGATAAAAAGTTGCTTTGGATAAAAGCATCTGCTAAATAACTAAATGTAAACAGACAATTCCAGCGTTATGGATGTGACTTTTTCAGAGTCTTGAAATAAACATTTTCAGAGAAGCTGTTTTGAATGTGTTTATATTCGACTAAACCCCTGATGATAGAATACAGACTATAATTATATAAAAATTTCAGTCTAAGCACGCGTTATCGATAAGACAAAAAGTATGCATGTATGAGTTCTGTGAATTAAAAATGTACAAACCACAAGCCAATAAATGGAGAGGGGATGGCTATTCATTGGCCACAGAATAATTATTTTAATTTTCATGTGACCATTTCGGAAAAATATTGACTTATGAATGTGACAGTTCTCTCACCTGACTATGAAAAACTATGTTTAAAAACAAAAAAGTAGGGATGCACCGAATGTTCAGCAACTTAAAATATTCAGCCGAAACTAGTAAAAACAGGGTACAGTAACCCCGCCGCTCGTGACATCCTTTGACATACAGTGGTCACGTGCACGCAGTTCCCTGTCCTAAACAACTTGTCAAAGTATGTTCTGTGCATCCCGGCAGTCTGTCACCTTTTGTGGGCGGAGTTTCCAGGAGAGACGTGAACTGAAATGGTTGTCAGTCAGAATTTCTTGTATGGACGTTTCTTCTTTAATTCATTTTGCAGTGTAGCCTATAATAATCCAACAGTTTTCGTTTATTCATATATTTAGCTTATAATGTTGAATGACACCTTTATTGAAGTTTTTCTTGTAGGGGTACAGAGTACACTACATTCTTTCAGCAGTCAGTTTTAGGCCTAATAAAGGCTATTCAAGATATATATATTTAGTAGTGGTGGGCATAGATAATTTTTTTTAATCTAGATTAATTTTGGAATTAATCTAGATTAATCTAGATTAAAATGGCTCGTTTGAATTCTGCTGAAGGCATTCAGAATATGTGTGCTACCCAAATAATGACTAAAAGTAAGTCTTTGAGAACGGGTTTCTCAAGCCAGGTGGTGCATTAGACCAGGGGTTCATCTCCTGTTTCCAAAATGCATCTCAAACTGCTTGAGAAAGCTGTTCTACTATGATAATTGGTGATGAAAATTAAATTATGTTCAATAAGATGAACTTGTGTTTACTTCCGCATTAGCTAAGGGATGATTTGCGTTTAGGTGGTACTTGAGACTGGAAGAGCTCCTACAGTACATCTACATTTAGTCATTTAGCAGACGCTTTTATCCAAAGCAACTTACAAAGAGTTAGGGAGCAACAAGAGATGTGTCATACAGGAGCCACAATACATTAGATCTCAATACAAAGTTACTGGTTTCAACTAAAGCTAGACCAGTACCTGTTGAGAGAAAGTGTTTTTTTTAAACCAATTCCGCATTGCACAAGGTGCAAACAACCTTAGTCTTGTCGATGTTTCCATTGGGAAGCTTCTTAAAAATGAATATTCCCTGAAGCAAACCCGGCGGCTTCATAGCTGCATCCATGTTAGCACGTCACGTTTGATGTGGTCATTTCACAGTAACGTTATGTTGTGTTCAGACCAAACGCGAATGGCGCGTCAAGCGCGACTGATTTATATGTTAATGCAAAGAGGCAATAGACCTACTTGCTGCTTGAATCGCGCGAATGAAGCCCTGGTTATGAGATGATGAGGCGGCTTCTGCTTCCGCGAATCACGCGAATCACGCGAGTTGAAAAATCTTGTTCTCGCCCCGTACAGTGCAGTTAAACTGGTATACATCCGCGCTAAAATATCAAGGTGAAAGTCATCATAGCTTGCGTAGTATAGACCCAGCTCCCAACCCAACTTTGAGAATAGATTAACGGCGACATTTTTTTTATTGCGCGATAAAAGTCTCACTGCGTTAACGGCGTTAACGCCGTTAACGGCCCACCACTAATATTTAGCCTACTTGTTTTGCTCGATTTTATTTTAAGTTATATTGTATTATATTAAAAAGCAAGACAAATATATAAAAAGCACATTTTGACCACTCAGTTTATGCAATACTGAAAAAAATTGGCTAAATTAATATAAGAAATGCGAAAAGCCATGTTCAGTGTTCAACCGATTGAGTTTGTAATGTGCGGGTTTGAGTTTCCGCATACGAGAGAGCTTGTGATGCATGCGGCTCGGGTTTTTGCTATGCGCGTGAGGGTTTATAACCTGAACACGAGTTGTTCCCGTTTGGCAATCAAGTAAGAAAAGCGCACGCGGGCGTCAGTGACGCATTTGGATTAATGATATTTACAAACAGCAACAGCTAACTTGCCTTCGTTTAAAAGGATGCGGTGGGAAGTAACAATGTTGCCAGCTGCACTGAGCCTACACTCTTATAGAATGCTAATAGCAGTCACACATAAGCATTTTCTAGCCACATTAGCTTCTGTTTTTGTCTGTAAATCCAGCTTGTCATAGATAAATGAGTAAATTGCACCGCCCCTCGATATTATCGTCTATTGGCGATCCACAAGCTGGCGATAGAACGATCTGACTATATAGAATGTCGTCCAACATTGGTCGTCCAACAATTGACCAAATTTCTACTAATGCCTTGTTTTTAAAATGATACTTTAATTCCAAAAAATGTGTATTATAGGCCAGTTGGTCATTCTCTGTAATGCCATTTTTTATCTTACACTTTCAAATGCATCAGTATACAGTATGTATACATGTAAGACATATCATGCATACATCAACATATCCTTATGTTACAATGAATGAGTTATATACTGCAGACTTTATGTGCTACATTATCTATAAAATACCTTTAAGACAACCTAAATCTGGATTTAACAGTTGAGAAACAATCTTAACAGATTTTGCAATGAACAGACAAAAGTCAAAATCATCAAACCCAAAGGTAAGTCCATCACAGCCAAGCTACTGTTATCAATATTGAAGCATTACTACAGTAGATCAAGTTTCACCATTACTGTGTAACCTCACGAATGAGTGTATCAATACCCGCTGAAAAAAGATCATCGTCAGCTTCACAACAAACATCTGGCTTTAACTTGACAGCTGGAATTTTGATCAGCCAAAGATAAGCTTCTGTTACATTGGTAAAGCACCACAGAATGTTTGAGTCACCTCATATCAGGAGTATTTACACAATTGCTCAGTTAAATACTTGTTTCATTTTTGTATTATGTTGTGGTTACGGTTACAATGTTTTTAGCCTACTGGCTCATTTACATTAGCAGGCTGCTAAGCTTTTCATTGAAATTATGTAACATAAACATTTGAAGATATGAGCTAAGGTGAGCTCTCACTAGTCTTTGCTTGTTTGAGCTAAATGTGATGCTCATATAGGTTATTCAAACTAAGTGATATGTAAGGCATAATTTACAGGCAGCCAGTTGTTATCGCAGAAATAAGCCCCGACAGTTGTATCACACTTAAGGGGCTTTTTTTGCAATAACAGCCGGCTGCTTGTACATTATCCTGCTTATAACATGGCTACTTGCCACATGAGAAAAAAACTGGACATGAAATGTGATTTAGAATTATTATATTAGCTCATTTTTCTCTGTAATATTAAACCGTACCTGTCAAAATATTTGCAGCATCCGGTTTAATGTGTGTTATTAGTTTTGAGCGGTTGTTATCTGGGAATAACAAACCTGCAAAGGTCGCAACTGGCCAATCAGAATCAAGCATTCCAACGAGCCGTGTAGTAAATACAAATAATGAAAGGGTCACAAGTCTAATGTTCATCACAATAAAACCTCAGTTGTGAGCACGACTCTAACTAGTGGGTCAAATGTAAGGCTGTCCTGTTTTGATAGTCTAAAAGGATTACCCTCCCCTAACCGTGTACACACACATTCATTTGTGTTTGCGTATGTGTAGTATCTGGGTGTTATTTAGGACAGCTATCAAACAATGAGCTCAAGTGAATCATCATGTTCACACTCTTTCTCTCTCTCTAGGGGCAATATTACATCGAGCCTGAGAGCTGTGCCACCCAGTAACTCAATGTACCGACAGACAGCAGAATAAGAGTTACGGAGAGCGGAGCATTCCTGTCTTCATCACAGTTGTTTGTCAACATCAGTGGTTCCTGTGTTAAAGACCAGCACATATAATCGTTAAAGTGTCAAAATAGACAATTGTAAAGGTACGGGACACACCTTGATGTCACAAACAATTGTGAAAATGTCAGCTAGATAGTTTATCTATATGCAGGAACTGGAAGTCCCCTTAATAGTGAGAAATTAGCCCTAAAACACTGGATTAGCCACCTGCTAACATAACACTAAAATATAGATATATTAGCGTTGTGTTTACGTTATCTATATAGCGAGATTATTCCAACATAGCATGTTTTATCTGGCTAGTAGGGAAATTTGAATCGTCACTAAATAAATGGATACATTATAAGAAACAAGCCACTGACTCATAAAATAATGCTAAATTATTATATAAGTGTATGACTGTCTTAATGTAAAGAAACTATAGTGTTTAGCAGGGTATTCCCCATATAACAATAGAGCCGTTCTAAGATTACACTGAAAGACTTTTGGTGTCAACATTTATTTGCAAGGTAGGCCCTCTCAAACCACAGCTGCGTGCGTATGTGTGTGTGAGAGAGAGAGAGAGAGAGAGAGAGAGAGAGAGAGAGAGAGAGAGACTCACATACATATTATACATCCAAAAACTGGAAATCTCCCAAAATTGGATTATTATCTTGATGTAACACAGGCCCAAAGACTCGCCTGTTCACAGTAAAAACGAACCACAGTAACAGGATCACGCCTTTCTAACTTACATCTTCAACGTTACGTCAATAACAGCTCTTCATAGTTTAGACTTTCACATTTACACATCTTCAGAAACACACAACACTGGCTGTGATCGCATTTCGACCCATTTGTTTCCGTGGGAAAGGCCCGGCAGGTGCACATACAAGTACACACACAAACACACATACACGGAAACTCACCCGCAGGGCGGCCAGGTCGATGTCATCCAGACTCCGCGTAGGTGCGTTTTCGGACATTTTCGGAGCAGTTCCTGAAGCTAGCGACGATTAAAAAACACGTACTCCGTACTTTTATTGCGATTTGCCTCTCACAATGTCTATTTCAACGGACGGCTGATAAAAACTTGCAAGCTTCCCGGAGAAACATTTGTCTCGTCCCCACCGCCGCCACTTCAACAGCGTGCGAAAGCAGCTGCAGGATTTCTGCCCATAAAAATATTTTAATAACAAGTTCTTCAGGGCCAAGTGGTCCTGTTCTTCATACGAACGTACGCAGACGACGTCCGAGAGCCTCGCGAGCGTGTATAGATGTTAAATGCTTGAGGTTTAGCCTATAATCCTATAGATTTCATAGCCACATTTACATGAGCTTGAAGTGCCGCTTGGATCCGATCAGATGTGTCACACCGCGCTCCCTCTCTACACTCATTCTGGCAGCACTGCGTAAACTAAACCAAACGTACCGCAGTGAAAAACACTCGATTTTTATATTTACGAGCAGTATAATCAGAAATACGAGGACAGAAAGGTAGAAGTTTCTCCCGAACAGCAGCGCTCGTGATGTCCGCGTCAATATGCCACAACCTTCATGTTCGGCGCAACCCACGCACACGCCTTAAACAGGATTTCTGACTGGATTTCGATCTCACTGCTCGCCTAACGAATGCCCAGAAGTCTCTAAAACGCGTATCAGATTGAATTGCGCGATCCCGACGTCAAAAACAAGAAGCGTTCACGTCGATTGTTCCGCCCGCCTGGCAAACTTTCATTCTCTCCTGCCGTCAGTCAGCGGCGCCTCCCGGTTGTGCGCAAAACCTCCGCCGATTTGTCGGAGAGAGAGAGGGGGAAGAAACCATAAACAGCCCCTTGTTTTCAAAGCGCGGGCCTTTTATCCCAGCGATGGTCACGACGCACAAATATTACGACGCGATTATTCTTGAGACTTTTAGACATGAACTTTGTCCGTTTGGTGGTGTGTATTATGTTTTGATGTTTCAGATTCAACTTTACGGTGTAGGTATGATCCTATTTCTACTTCTGCTCGCCGTGGTCAGGCTGTGACGTCCCCCCTATGCAAGAATTCACACAGTTCTCTATTTTCCAAGCGTTTTCTTCCCCTCCCTCTCCTCCCATATTTCTCAGTCTTCCTGGACTGTTAAGTGCTACGGTGCTACGGTGCTACAACAGGGACAAACTACCTGAGTGAGCTAGTCACAATGGAGACAGGTGGTGTCAGGATAAAGCCCATAAATCCCCCCCATACAGTATCTGTACACCCTATAGAATGTGTGCGCAGTCACGTATATCCAGGTTTGATGGTTTAATAACACACATAGATTGTTAGACAAGATTGATTTTAATTCAAGTGTTTTTCGACAGTTTGCATGGTTTCTTAACAAAGCATATTCTACTTACATGAATAATGTAAAAATATGCAATAGGAGATTGATACATTAAAATGTTTGAAAGCATATAAAGACCATATATAAAGACAGTTTATAAAAAACAAACATGATTGCTTAATGTGGAATATGACTGTATTATTGTCAGTGGGTATGCATCTTGTGGTTTCTTCATATTCAAAGTAGGTCACATAAAGTATAACATTATATATAGTATAACTTCGCACTATTTTACATGTACACGTGAATATTAGTAATGTTAAAATGGGACGGTGAGAAAATTAGCTTTCCATTTCTGTCCTTCAGTCTGCTCCATTTGTTTTGACACCCCCTCCAAAGGAGGAAAGTGGAACGTTCTAAACCGCTGACATTATTACATAACAATAATTTCTCCTGGTTGTCATGGAGATAAAGGGGGGTGATAAATGTTGAGTAGAGAACCCCCCCCCCCCCGAATACCTCAATGTTTACTTCCCCACCTCCTTCCCCCCGTAACGCCTCCCTCTACCTCTTTCCAAAAACATCACATCATCTACCTGTCCAAGTATACCACCACTTCTCTTATCCTTGCTTGCCAGGTCTCTCAGATTTACAGTTTGTCAATTTTTTCTTCCTGGGTAATTTCCTCCTCCCTCTTTCGTCCGTTCTCTCTATCTCTCTCAGCAGTCAGCTCTTTATACCAGTCACCATAACAACCACAAATGTTCTGACAGATTTGCTGCCACTGCATTGAGAGGTGTAGTGCACGCAAGAGAGGGAAAAGAAGGTAAAGCGATGCCGTCTGCCCACACACATTTGCAACAATAAATGTACGTTCTGTTCCTTGGTCATCAAAAATACTCCTCTCCCTCGCTTTTCCTTCCTGTCTCCTTATTCTGCCATTAATATGCAGCACTTTACATTCTCGCCATCTTAAATACTCGGGACATAACATTCACGCCCATTGTGGGCATTAGAGAACATCTGTTCTTTAAGTCAAATGATGAAATGAAAGTTATTTCATTGTTATTTTCATATAATTAGCAAAGTGCACTATGCGTTTCTACTCTTATAAATTATCTTGTGTTAGTACATGGGCATTAGAGAACATTCTATATTACCTGAATGTTATTTCATTGCGGTTTTTATATCATTTCTATTATGTACTTCTGACATAATATGTTTATATTCTTAATACATTGTCCTGTGGTTAGTGGACTGAGACTATTCCTGTAGTCAAAATCAGACCCAAAGACAAATGTTGTCATACGACAACCACGGTGCCGTCTATCTCAATTAGTTTTGATAATGTGTGACACTGACAATGTGTTTCACACTAAACTGCACTGTTCGATACCCTACTCGACTCCACCCTGCTATGTCCACACCTCCGTAGGAATCATTCCTTCTTTGCTTTTAAGTGGTGGGAGCAGGTTCTCCCCGCACAGAAAGTGCAACGGGAAATGGACCAGGATCCCCCTGACGGCCTGGAGTTCTCGCCCGGCTTTCTCCGGGTCAACGAGGCTGAGGCTTTCAGCGTTCCTGTGCTCCATTAACTCACGCAAGTTGCGAATGGAGTCCAGAGGAAGACACTGGAAGACCTGCACCATGAAGAGAAAGCATTGAGAGTTTAAATATATGATAATGATACTAGAGAAGTATATGGGAGTGGCGCTATTGTCTGATGGCTTGCAGAATTACGGTAATTACAGGTTATCCTATAGTATAGATGTGCATTGAGTGCGTTTGTATCAGTTCAAACATGCATAGTAAATGTCGATAAAAACCTTTAGTCAAGGACATCAGATGGATCAATGTCAGTCGTAAGAGGGTTGTTGGCATGTTTAGAATACAAGTTTTGTTCCTCACCTTTTCGTAGATGACAGCATTTGATTGGGCGATTCTGTTCCAAACATCGTTGAAGAAATGATCACTGATTGGATCGTCAATGTCGAGAGCTGGATCCGATTTTGCTCCGAGAAGCACGCTGAGGGCAAAAGGTTAAAAGTAAGTTTAGTCTAAAAATTATTTTAAAATCAACCTGGTTTAAAATCATTAACTTGACAATGTCAGACCAAATATTATTCAATTAAATGTTATCACTCCATCACACAGACTGTGAGTTGAACATCTTTATACTTTAACTTATTAAGCCCAAGCATACATTTAAAACATATTCAGTACATTGGTGCAGAGTTAGCATAATAAAAAAATAAAAACATAAAAAACTTGTTCATTAAACAAACATTAGGTTGGTTTAGTGCATTTAAGTCTGCCCCAGGGGTAGCAGCTCTGTAGAAAGTCTTACACAAATGAAAATGTGCAAACACAAACCGTTTGCTATCAGATAAGAAGATAAGGGTGGAATAATTCAAAACAAATCCCATGATCCAGACACATGCACACAGAACACGATTGCTTGAGGTCATATCCCAAGGGCAAAAGGTGATAGGTGCCACATACACACGCAAACAAACGTTATTTGAAGCATCTCACTGTTTCCCTTGGCAACTAAGAGATGTTCTGGTAGCTGGCGTTATGGAACGCATCGTACTAACACAAATTGCTCCACACATACACCTCTTTCACTCACACACTCCTACATGGCTAGGAGAGAAAATGACACGAAAGGATAAAAGCTAAGGTGCTTCACACCACAGACACAGACCCATCAGAGCTACAGAGTCATTCGTACGTTGTAAGATAGTTTCTCTTAGAAATATCTCGAGATATTTTAAAAGAGAGAAATGAAAATAACGTGGAAAGCTGATTGACTTTCGGTGATGAGTTGGCTGTTAATGATTTGTCCGGGTTGGTTCGCAAAACCGAGGTGCCTGGAATCAGTTCAGTTCAGTTCGAGCTTTATTGTCATTCCGCTACATTTGGGGACATACAGTGGAACGAAATGGTGCCACATGGTCCTGTGAGGCACGCATAAATCTATTCTTTAAAAGAAAAACACCTTTTTAACAAATGCTGCCGACTTGGTCCTGCAAACACACACACATACACACCCAAAGCACGCTTTTCGTAAGGCGAGTGCTAGCGGTCCAGCCTGGTACTCTTCTCCATTCATGACTGAAGGGACTCTTTCTTCATCCTCCACCAGCACGGCCAACTCACTGTCACGACTACCCAGCATGCTCCTGTCATTGATGTTGGCTGACCCTGACAACAACAGGAGAGAAAGGACAGCATGAAGAACTTTAGATATGTGCTACACTTCTGTCCACCAATAGATGGAGCTCATCTTCAACAAAGAAACTATTGTGAGTATCCCGAGTTGTTTACATTTTTATGTCACATGGTCTCACCTATGATGTAGCAACGGTCGTCTGCGATGAGAGCTTTGCTGTGGACGTAGATGAGTTCAGTAATGGTGGAACCGCCGAGCTGAGCGTGTGTGCGCAAACCACAAAGAGAAATATACTGTGTCCATTCATCCTGCACTGATGAAGAGATGCAAAGTCATTAAAACAATGGCAAACCATTTGTGCGATTGCTTAATGGGTTGAACAATAATATTTAATCTAAATCATTTAGATTCAAGAGAGAAGTGAAAGTGACAGACTTGGTTCGTGACGGGATGCAAAAATGCACCAGACCATCACAGACAGCTAAATAGGTTTCATTCAGACACCTACTTTTTTCCTTTAATCTTGACAGAATGGAGTGTTCCCCTCTATTTATAGTCCTAAACAAAAAATAAAAATGGTTTCATTGATTGTTCTTTTGGTTGAACACATTTTTTCATGTTTTGAACTTGTGTATTTAAGTGATAGTTCACCCAAAATTGAAAATTCTCTTATCATTTACTCACCCTTAAGTAATTTTTTTACATATCTTTGTTCTGTTTAACACAAAATAAGATATTTTAAAGAACATGAGAAACAGTTCTGGGGCACCATTAACTACCATATACGTTTCCCCCCCTACTATACAGCATTACTCAATAGTGCCCCATATCAGTTTGGTTACATTCTTCAAAATATCTTCTTTTGTGTTAAACAGACCAAAGAAATGTATACAAGTTTGTAACAATGTAAGGGTGTGTAAATGATAGAATTTTAATTTTTGGGTGAAATTTCCCTTTAAAACAGATGTGTTTCTGTGTGTGTACCTGTAGGTATAGTGCAGTATAGCCTGAATGGAGTTTCCTCCTCCTTGACTGATGTCACCCTCAAAGCCGGGCAGCAGGGGGATTACGACAAACACCCTGTACTTCTTACCCTCACTACAATACAGAGATTTACACATACACACATTAGACACCAACAAACACTTTTTACTAGACACAGAAATGCACAACAGGATTGAAATAAAATTGGTATAATACACATTCTGAATCAAATAAAAAAAAAACTCCCAACCTAACCTTAGACAACTGTAACCCCATGGAAAATGTACCATGCTTATCTGGGATGAATGTTATTTTTTTACAATGCTGCTAGTGACTGAAACATCTCGTGTAAACCGGTTTATTTTTTTTCCAAACCACCATTTGGGTTATTTTTGCCCATGACTCCACAATAAATGTCATGAAACACTGTATTTTCACACAGCTCACACACCTGTGAGCGCGTAGGATCCGATTGACGATAGCATCTCCAATGATGTTGTGTATGCTTTTCCCATCTGAGCAGCTGATGAAGAACTGATTCTGAGAAAGAGGAAAAACAGACAGTTTGTGTCTGGGGTAAATCTACATAAGATACTGTAATAGTGTGATTGTGTCTGAGTCAGCTGAGACCATCTAACGGATATGACGGCCTGCTTCAGCATTCAATGTATCTGTTGCTGGATGATTTGTGATCTGTTTCGTGATTTATATTATATTATGTGTTAATCAAAACGTTGTCTACAGAGATCTTTTAGTAAACATTTTGCAAGACGTAAACAACACTGGTCCAGAAAGCACTTCCTATTTCAGTTTTTTGACACTACACAGATGTTACAAAGTACAACCAACAGAACATTTAGAATTGACCTAAATCTTAAACAAAAATTTTTAGGACTTAAGTATATACGTAAAATAAATGGACTAAACTTAAAAACGGACCAATGTCTTCCTGAACACATCTTACAAAATGGTATATACTATTATTAATTTATAGCCACTTTGTAGCTACTAGAATGTGCATTATTTTAAATGTAGACACAAAAATTGTATCTGGATCCAGTTTGAGGATATCCGTTACATTCTTCCTAGTTTACAGCATGACTGGCATTAGGACCCGGTTTCCCTGTTTTTATTAAAGCAGTGGGCTATTGTGTGCTGCCAGCTGAATGCAGTCGAATCACATGATCCAGTGGGAAAGAACACTGCATACAGCTCCACAACAGTGAGACTCTGTGTGTGAGAGCAGTGCCTGTTTAGCCGTGTGTGTGTCCACTAATCTTATAAGGTAAATGCTGTTGGCCTTCTCAAGTTACTCAGAACTGTTTGTTACCTCTAGATACACGTAATGTTGGCTGTTCTCGATGACATGTACATAAGCATTAAGGATAGAGCGTTCACAAGTGCCTGAAGACCAGCGATCAACAGAACGTAGCACCTACACAAAAGAAAGAAAAAGAGGAGACCACAGATGATGGCAGAAAACAATGTTATAAATAGTTAACAGCAAGAAATGTGCTGTTGTGTACCTGTACAGAGGCCTTTGCGGCGCCAGGGACAGTGAATGGAAGCTTATCTGCTGTGCTGTGAGACTTTGGTAGTAGGTATGGGTAGAAGTCATCTTTGTACTTACTCTTGAAGATCTTTAACATACAAATAAAAAACGGTAACGCTTTACAATATAGTTCTATTTGTTAATGCATTAGCTATCATTAACTAACTGAACAATTCTGTTAGTTCATGTATTTTCAGCGTTTACTAATATATTTTTAAAATCTAAAGTTTTATTTGTTAACATTAGTTAATGGACAATGAATTAACATGAGCAGTTGCATAGAACCTAACAGAGATGCGGAAAAACTATATTGCTCATTGATAGTTAATGTTAGCTAATGCATTAACTACAAATAGAACCTTATCGTAGTGTTACCGAAAAAATGAAAGCAATAACATTAGTTTGTAAAAGGCATGTTGATTCATAAAAAATATTTTAATTATTATTACTAATCACCTTAGTGAAGTTCCACCGTTGGATGAAGTGACGTGCAAGATCTCTGGCTGCTTTCCCATGATGCACAGAACCCAGGTCCCGCCAGGGAATACGTGGCACCTGTGTTCTGTCCACATTGTCTGCGAAAACAGAAAAAGTGTAAAGGTATAACCAAAGTAACATGACATTTCATTGCTTTGCTAAACTTCAAAGGACCTTAAAAAATATGTTTTACATATGAAGTAATTACAAAGTTTAGCTTTAGTTGAAACACCATGTCTTATGAAAATAACTTTTAAGAAGGTATTTAGAATTTATTTGGGTAAATATTAAGGTTTTGTCATTCATAGGACTGTGTACCTTGATAGGGCTGATCAAGCTGTGTCCAGTCCCTCTTGATAAAGTTGCTGTAATCTTTTCCCAGCCACAAGAGGGCATTCAAGCTCAGATCTACTTCATCCTCACACTTCTCATCAGATGAAATTTCGGTCAAAGGAACTGTTGAACTGTCCACCGTTTCAGACTGAGAGATTAACAGAAGAACAGTGAAGATGATAAAGAAAATTTATTTTTTCTTACTATAGTTCACCCAAAACTGTATAATTCTGCCATTTTATTCCAAATCCATATGCTGCTATTTTTCCATTAAATAAAAAAAAGAAAAGAATTTCATGCAACTTTTTCCCACACAAACTGGTTCTCAGCAGTCATACGAAATGTTTCAATACAGTCATTATTCACTGTAGTGTATATTTCACCGTAACTACAATGGACGCGACAAAAGACAATAGAATGCATTAGAACCCATTATACATTTTGTCTACACTGGATGCTGTGCGACGCGACAATCGCATTAGAACTTGACGTGTGTCATGTTGTGTCGAGCCAGTCGCATCCGGTGTAGAAACGGTGTTATGGTAACAGTTAGTTTTTGTCAATTGTGTTATATGAAATAAGCTGTTAAACCATTTTTTTTAATATAATTTTATCTAACACAAGTAAAAAGATAAAAAATAATCATTCTTGTTTGGGTGAACTTCATTAAATAAAACCTAGTGTTATACTTTTACCTCTGGGTCTGGCTCTGCTGTTCTTTTAGGGTATGGCAGGTCGCTCAGCCTGTAGTCACTGTCGTCCCACCTCCCAAAAGCAAGGTCCAATCCACCCACGAAGGCCACAGATTGGTCAATGGAAACCATCTTTTCATGATGGGCCCAGAGGATCACAGCTGAACCCACAAGATCAGGGTGACGCATCACCTAAGCAAAAGAAACACAGATTGAGTCATTTGAAAATAAACAGTCACGTAGTTATGGTGATATTATTCCTTATGTGGGAAACACAGGAAAGAAGAAAAAAATTGAAAAAGGAAGTTGCAAAGAGAACGGGTGTGGTTGTATTTAATAGCGGATATGTGAAGATGACAGACAAACAGGCAAACCTATGATAAAATAGCATTCAGTGAATTGGTCTTAGAGTACACAAACAAGTCTAGTCAAGTTTATCTGTAAAGAGGATTTCACAATACAAATTGTAATAAAGGTTTATGAGAAAATATTCTTTAGGAGATAAAGAAAGTATAAATGAAAAGAAAGTGAAAGGATGAGAAAAGTGGGAGTGGTGGGAATTAGGGGACAAAGAGAAATACAAAAAGGTTATGTGTAGTATTTAGTGTTTCAAACCTTAATATTAGGGTGAAGGTTCGTCAGAGTCTTCTTGCTGTAGCCACTGTTAATACCCAGTGCCATTTCCATTTCTTTGTACAACAACACACACACTTTCACTCCCTGCTCCTAAAAAAAATGAAACCAACATATAGTTATTTGCTTAGAGTTCTTCCAGAATGGCTGAGTGATGCTGAGATCCAGCTTTGCCACAAGCAGCTGTTGGTGCTTAAGAGGCACTACATCACATTTTGTATTGTTTTATTTTATGTTATTTTGTCTTATGGTATACACATAAGCATCTGTTATGCAGCGTAAAAGGATAATAATAAAACTAAATATGTACAACGTTTTTTATTTCTATTCGGCATGATTGATTGAAAAAAGGGTTTTCCCATACTGCTTTGCGTTTGAGAATCTTGTCCAAGCGCCAATATGTGTTTGTGGCTGGACGTTTGAGGAAAACCTCAGGACTAAGCCTGTGGAGAAATAAAAGTTAAATTACATAGATTTCAAACTATCATCATCCACACATCTACCTTCAACATATTAACTGTTAACATTAGATTATGACAACTAAGGGTCTTAAAGGGAAAAAAATAAAAATCCCGTTATTATTTATTCAGCCTCATGTCATTCAAAACCTGTATTTCGTCACTGTCAGACTGAATCCACCTTATAGCTTTATTTTTAATGATGTTTCTTTTCATTAATCATTGTTATTAGTCATCTATTATATTTGTCTTTGGAGTTTGCAAATGTGTTGTTATTTCAACTTTCAGTCTGACAGTCACAATATGACTTTCTTCAGTAGAACACAAACAAAGATATCTTGAGAAATGTCTCTGTGGTTGTGTGCCCATACAATAAAAGTCAATGGGGGCCAAAAATGTTCCTCAAACCATCTTCTTTTGTGTTCTGCAGAAGAAAGTCAAACAGGTTTAGTATGACATGAGGAAAAATAAATAATGTTAGACATTTGTTGGGGTGTGAACTATCCCTTTAAAGGAAATGAAAACAATTCGAAAACATACTACTGAATAACTGAACCATCTCCGACCAAGCACATGTGTATTGAGCGCTTACCACCAATCAGTAATGAAGATCTCCTCCTTGGCCTGTTCCAGAGCATCGGCCAGGTCTGAGAAATACCCACTCCCATTAACATACCTGTCAATCAAACAATAACTCATTCTGACAATTTCATTCCATAAATTATAGAATCAATCTTTCTCTACTGAAAGATAGTACGGTTACACTTTATTTTACAGTGCCCTTGTTACATTTATGTATGGTAGTTTTTACTTTACATTATGCATAATTACATATAACTACCCCTAAAGCACACCCTAATCCTAACCCTTACCCTATAGCAAGTACATATAGTTTATTATTATTACTCAGTACTGTAACACGTGCACTGTAAAATAAAGTGTAACCGAAATTATAACCACAAGCCTATAACACAAATGCACACACCACTTTGTGAGGGTGTCTGGCCTGGGTGGGGCAAAGCCGTCGAAGCGATGTTTCTGGGAGAAATCACTCTGTTCATAGAGACTTCGAATCTCATGACTCCACCACTGAGCTTGCCTGTAGCTAATGCACTTAATCACCAGCTTCCTACAAAACACAAACACAAGGTGGTGTACACTGCTCTATTGTCTTTGTAATACAATTCATCAGATCAGTTCTAGAATCTTGGTCATAAGACCTCTCCTGCCTTTTGCCTTCAGAGGCAGAACTGAAGTACCCTTGAACTATAGTGTAATGGCAGACGGGTTACCTGTTGAAGTTTTCGATGCAGACACCATACTTTGTGTCAGTGTACATGCGTCCAACCAACACCTTCAGTTCAGGCTCAAACAGCAGAACGAAAGACACGACTGGAGGATCTCTACTTAAACAGAGCACAGACAAGAATAAAACATTAATAAAATGATAACAACTAGATTAAACAATTAATTCAAACAGAGTTAATTTGGAACAACCGATAAGAAATGCTTGAAATAAAGTGGAAAAATACAACACAAATCAATGCTGAAGTGCAGAATTTGTGTATTGCTAGCAATAGCGCTACAGAGTTAATGTTTATACTACAGAGGCCAGTTGCATTAACCTACAGTAGCAGCTAAGTTAAGTCTGTGAATAAACAACCAGTCTCCTTGACTTGCAATTACTTTTCAGATTTAAATCAAACCATTCTACCTTTTTTTGTATCTGATTTATAGAAGTTATGTAAGACAAGTCCAAGCATTTTATGCTACTGGTTACAGGAATCAAACAACCAATGGCTTACTTATAACCGTCTCTGCATGTCAGCGTGGAATGGGAATTTTGTATTTGAACAAGAAACGAGTTACACACATGCTTTAAAGTGTCAGTGGGGAAGTGTGAAAAAGGAAAGCAGCGGTATCGGTTTTGCTGGGTGAAGTCAAGGTCAGGCTCTGCAAATGTTAGGATAATGCAACTTGAGTCAAAATTTAAAATGAAGTGTTTATTAAAATGACTTGTACAGCAAATTTGACGGCAACCAAGTTGCTTAAAGTCCAGAATGTAGATAAATACAGTGTGGGAGGAAAGGACTCTGTCACCCAGATCAGGCTGGTCAGAACAGAGCACAATTCTGAGCTTTCTTTGTGGGGAAATGTTATAAATAAACTGGCAAGACTGAAACACTGAGGTTTATTTCAGTCCAGTTCTTCCATTGTATGATTTACCGCCTTTGTTTTTGTTTTTAATGTGCGTCAATACATCCGTTTTTATCCTCTGGTTTTTTGCTGTGAAAGGCAGAATAAAGGGATGTGCGAAGTTGCATTTCTGCTTTTCAGGAAACTTGCTGTTTGACTTATTGCATACTTTGACATACATGCGTGATGTATGCTTGGCACAACTTACATAAACTGCAACAGAAAGGATGCTGTGTTTGCTGAAATATTTTAGTAAACGCAGACTAACTGTGTGTTCCTACCAAACGCGAATGAAGCGTAAAGCGTGAGTGAATTTAATGTTAAATCAATGCAAAGACGCGATGGGACATCCTGTGGAATTGAGCGTTTCGGGCATTTCACGAGCATATCACGTGGTTCGCGTGAGTTGCAAAATCTGAACTATGCCGAAAATTCGCACCGCGTTAACAAATCAGGAGTTTGCTCTAGTTGTGAAGTGATTATGACCCAGCGAGCGGAGGAAGAAATTCGAAACAACAATTCGATTCAGTGGCGTTATTGCAGGTCCGTTGAACCCCATTAAAATGTTCTGTTGTATCTTTCATTCAGGGTTTGAAATCAACCGAGTCGGCTATTGTAATCAAATTAATTGCCAAATTGACTGGTTACTTGTGTTCATAAATTATGTTCACTCACTTTGCAGGGAAGGTTCGTGTTAATCAAATAATTATTAATATATGCACAGCTTATGTGCATTTCTGACTCCAACATACCCGTCATGCGGCATCATTTAGAGTCGTCAGCATAAGACACAGCACCAGGAGAGAGATTCGACTGCTCTGCTTGCCTTTGAATTTCCCTTGCAGTACTTTGATAAAGTCGATCAAGCCTATTTTCATTGAAACACCACGCATTGCCATATTCATGAGCTTAATCTCTTAGCAATAAACAGTAATGCATCAGTTTCAGATCATCGGTTCAACACACGGATCGATCAGAACTCAGAAGTGTAATGGAGGGCTTCTAGTGTGGGAAAGTGTGCATGTGCAAACAGCAATCTTTGTTAGCTCACTCATCTGTTATTCGGAGCAATTTTGCATCAAATCAGTTGTCAATGTATCAAGGTTAGGTGCACGTCAGGGCAAGTTGGGCAATTCACAGGTGTAACACACCAGAGCTCGAAGTCCACTCCTGATTGAAGTTTAAAACTTGTTTTATTATTGAACAATGGAAAGCCTATTTCACATTGGTAATCTCTTCTTTTTTCTTGTTTTTAATCATTCTCCACACATATTAAACATTGTATAATAGTTACTCATAACAGTAACTGATCAGAAATAGTCGGTGTAAGTCCTTGTTGACAAATTAACATCAAAAGAATACACAGTAAAGTGTGTTTATACTGTCGGAGACACTGAAATAGAATGTTTTGGCGACCTTATTGTGATTAATGCAACTGAAAACCATTAAATGATCACGTGCCATTTTAAGTTAAGCTTACATTAACTTAACAAATATAAAAATGTTGACTTTACTAATCATTTTATTTTCCTAATTTAGTGGAAATATGTTGTTGTGCTGGCGAAAGGAAATGGGATGGGGTGTGAGCGCAGGGGTTGGGGGTCCATGAGGGTGGTCTGAGATATCCAGTACTCCAAAAGGTTGAGAACCACATATACTGTACACTACAAAATACAAAAGAACCCTTTCTAATTTCACGCACCCAATGTATGGCCTAGTTGGTGGCACATGCAAACACAGTATTTCAGTGTGGTGGACACAGGTGAGAACCTGTCTAACAGGTTTTAGATCCAAGCACTAACTGCTAGACTTATTAATCTATCATGGCCTTTCAATGACATACAGTGATTTTGCAACTTTAGTCTGGGAAGTTATTTATTTACAATACTGTAATCGTTATACCAATATGTACATAAAGTATTGTCTGTGTGTAGGTTTTCATATCACAATGAAATATGTTGTTTTATAAGTTTAAATATCCTGAATAATTTGATAGACAATCAACTACAGAATATGAGTATTTATAGTACGAGTAGTTGCTTCTCTGTTTTTTTATCAGAATGACAATTCTACAAAAAAAAATGTCGTAACATACAACAACAGTGTGATTCATGAGCGTGTGTGTGTTGCTGAACAAACTCACCTTGACATGTACAGAAGGAACGAATTCTTCACCACCAGCCAGCGCCGAGACCAACGGAAGCAGAACTGATGGTGTCCGATACAGTTGAGCCCAAAGATGCGGTGACCCCCTGATCTTTTCAGAATATAACCCTCTCTGTGGAAAAACCAAAGATAAACTAAAGCAAATTACACAAATACATGAAGAGAACTGCAAAATATGACTTAAATCAAGCAACACAAAAGACACACATACATTCCTTTAGGTCCAAGGTCTCTGACAAAGGAAAGTGGACTGATCGCAAGAAACTCCAACTAAAACCACAAACACATAAACTACATTTTGTATACAAGTACGTTGTAAAGGACAGACAACAGTGTGTGAAGGTCTTAACCTGGATGTGGGAGGTCCACAGAACTAACCAAAATGTGTGAAACTAGAGTAAGGGACATCCTCAAAGATAAAAATGATTCATAAATAATATCAAACATTTTATTTTAATTTAAATAGGTAGCAGTTATGATTCTGTGGTTGTAAAGCAATGAAAGTCTTGAGTAGTTCCTCATTTACAAAAGCAAGTGTGTTTTCTATGTACATAAGCTTCTATTTACCATCCCACGAAGGTTCCTGTAGAAGTCATTGTCTAGTAGATTGTTCAAATATTCCTCCAGGTATTTCTGAAACAACACAAATTAAAGGAAAACGTTCACCCAAATTTATCTCATAGTACCACTTATCCCAACTGTCTGACTTCCTTTCTTCTATTTTACTGTTTCTATTTGGATCTTAACTCTTAGTTGTCAACAAACAAAAGAGACGGACTTAAGAACGTATGAAACACAAGGATGTGTATCTTGTAGAGGGAAGTGAGAACAGTACTGCATGTGTGTACCGGCTTGCTAGATGTTCTTCTGATTCTGTCTGCTCCATGTAAAGTCGGCATCTCCTCCGTCATACCCCCCAGCTGTTGCCTCCGCATGGCAAACCTTAATCAGATCACATGCAGACACAGAGGACAGCAGCAAGTTAAAATTCCATTTAAAACAAATCAGGCATTGGGAATTTGCATGCGTCTGGTGTAAGCTTACCTCCCCAGAGGCAAATAGTGCAGCATCATTCTGTGCTTGTACAGGTCTCTGTGGAGCTCCTGGAAGTGCTTGTACTTTCTTTTCACCGTCCATGTGAACTCACCGTGTGTTAGACGAACCGTGTACAGAGTGCATATGTTTACCTGCATGCAGGATATTTACACAGATATAAAAACATTACTATGATAGATTTATGGAGCTCATATAATATGGTTTCAGGTCCTACTGCTGATACTGTGGGTGAGAAACGGTGGCTTATGTACGCAAAGCTATGGCCGTCTCACCGAGCTACTATTTAAACTAAGCATCTGCTACTGCTCACATGTCATGATATCATCATTTACAAACCTTGGAGCGGGTGGTGTATCGCTCTGTATTTTCCACTCGGCAGGTGATGGGCGTGCCAGAAAGAAGAGGCGAGATGCCTCCCTCCTTTAGTTCCGTCAAGTGATGTACAACGAAAAAGTCACGCTCCTCTGATAGATAGATAACGACAGAAGATCATCAAACAAAATTTTACAGTGGGGACAAAGAGCTTTCATTATAAATCATACAATCTTCATAACATATTGAAGTTACAATATTTGGTATTAAATGCTAAACTAAAATCACATGTCACCAGTCTGAGTGCAGCTATGACACGTCAGAGGGGATCTGGCCCTCCCGGTTGAGCCTGGTTTCTCCCGAGGTTTTTTTCTCCATTAATCAATCATTGGAGTTTGGGTTCCTCGCCACAGCAGGGCAGTGTTGGCCTGCTCATGGGAACCATACCTAGGGCAATGTCAGCACCACCTCACCAAAAAGCATCTTTCACTCAGGATAATGTGATGAAATTGGGACACACAACTCATGAGATGTCTCTCTGATAACGGCAAGGAAATTATGAGTATGCTATGTATTTTTATAATAATTTATCCCCCAAACATAGCGGATGCCTACCCCACAAACCAGTGGAATGTCAGACCTCCTTTCCTCTATTCATATTCTTGACACCTTCCCCCCTGCGCAAGGCATGGGAAATGTCCTATTGGGCAATTCAACTGTGCTAAAATATTAGGGTAAAATAATAACTAGTCCTATAAAGCCAATCTATTAAAACACGACTTCACTACTAAATTTCAAATGCTATGAGATTATTAATGATAATCTCAAATCTATAATTTACCTTATTAGTAAGTTTATTTATTTTTTATTTAGCCTTGTCGTGCAAGCAATGTCGAGATTGTGCAGAGGCAGCAGCTTTTGCCAGAGGGGAACTGGAATCCCCTGTATGGGCCTGGGTTCTCCTGAGTTTTTTTTTCTCGATTGGAGTTTTGGGTTCCTTGCCACCGTTTGCATAATGTTTTGCACTATTTGCCTGGCTGGGTGGGTTGCTTTAGAATTCAGAAGTTTTACATAATTAATATTGCATAAAGAAATGTATGGTCCGTTTAGTATTTGACCTGTGTTTCTCTCTCCTTTATCTTAAATGTGTGCTTTCACTGTGAGTGCGTGGGTGCCTGTCTGCCTGCCTGTCTGTCTGTTTGTGTGCGTGGATATTGTGTGTGTGGAGCGTTTGTATGTGGGTATGTCTGTCTTCTGTGTTTTCAACTTTTTCTTGTTTTTACAGGTATAAGACTTTAGTTGTTTTGCTTATAGTCAATATGTCTCATGTACAGCTGCTTTGTAATAATGGAAATTTTAGAAAGCGCTATATAAATAAAGTTGAGTTGAGTTGCAGGGACAAACTGTTAGTTGTTTACCACATTTTATTTATTATGTTAAAGTTTCATTCCTGATTTATTTACAGGTTTAATATTATGTTGTGCTACTAATTGCATAGTCCACATGTACTGTATTTCTGTTTACTAGTATATTGTCCACGAAAAAGGAAGTAAAAACTTTGTTCAGAGGTGACACTTGGTGTGACAGCAGACATTTGGCCATTTCTGTGTGCTATGTGTATAGCCATAGACCTTTGGCCGCTTAACAGCACTCAACCACACTTAGCTTACAATCCTATCCAGTGTTGAGACCATGACTCTATAACAGAAAATATGCAGTGTTTTTAGTAAATACACTTCTGCAAACTGATTATGGTTGGAATCTGGCCTGAATCATATTCTTATCCTGTTTCTCTTTCTCCACTACTCCAACAACCACCATTATCCCATCCAATAAATACAACAGCAAATAAACAATATAAATAAATAATGCAGATTGTAAAGTGTAAAGTGTAACAAAGTGCAGTTAAAGAAACAGTTTATATGCACAGGAGCATTAAATTCTATACATTTGTGTTTTATTTAACTTAAAGGAGACATCATATGAAAGCCCCACTTTTTCTGTGTTTAAGTGCTTTTTCGGGTCCCTGGTGCATCTAGCAATCCAGAAAACGTGAAAAATAAGAACCATTAAGTTTGATTTAGTGTGCCTTTCCCTGCAAGCATGTGAGAAATCGAGCCATTCAGATTTCGCTCAAGTGGTGATGTCCAAAGAGGATTTTATTATAACGTTACCGCCCATTAATCTACAAAGTTCCAACCACCGCGCTCCGCCATTGTTGTTTTCAAAAGCGACAGCAGTGTACGTGACGCCATGGCTAAAGTTCGTGGACAACATGCAATGTAGTCACTGCACAGAGTCCAAACATAGGAGGAGACAGCAGTGGATTCATTTTATTTTTAGCGGAAATCCCTCAGAAACCATAAGTAAAAACCTGCTTGTTTGCGCGAATCACTTCAAACCGGAGTGCTTTTTGAACCTGGGACAGCACAAGTAGGATTAGCTTCAAAAATGTTCCTCAAGAGGGATCGAGACCAAATGAACGAGACAAAACTGGCGATGTGAGAAATATTTATCAACAGTCTGAATTGACGTAAATGTACCGTGTATATATAGGAGGATAACGTTAGCATATGATAGCGAAGGGAGCTACGTCAGTCACGGTCTAATTAGAACATTCAAATCTAGTGTTAAACTTGCTGTATATACTGTAAGTGCAGATGGACATTTGGAGTTAAGCTGTATTTATGTAAATACATTATATGCGCTAATATGTTTAGCTGCGGCAGGCTGTTCGTTTGCTATTGAGGCGAACACTGCAGGTTAGTTTCATTTTAAACGTCTCTAATCATTTGTGCTTAGGCTGAAAAATCATTTACAGCATACTAATTATGCTTTCACGTTGTGTGTGTAACGTTATGACTTGTCAACGACAAGCGCTTAAATCCACGTTAATACAGCTGAGATCTGCAGGAAACAGAATTTAGCAAAACAATTGCCATGGCAGTAATACGCCTGTGTTGAAAAGTCGGACGGAAGGGGATAACTCATTATCATTTAAAGAGACATGCACTAAAACGGGTTACTGTGAGCAGAGCTGTTTTTGACGAGGCAAGAAGGGTTTTATTTACACAGCCATTGAGTGTTTTTCATCTAAATATGTTCCAGACATTTCATGAATACCCTAATTAATCCTATCAACTTGTTGAAAGTGGTCGTATGAGGAGACCTAGTTGTGCTAGAGGCAGTGGTGGCGTTTCACCAAAACCTAGGGTATGGCAAACATTTCCTCTGGCCATAAAACAACGACATTCCAAAGTAACAGAACCATAAAATATACCACATTAAACGTAAAACAAAACGTGTACAAGAATCCACAAAACTGAATGAACACACGAAAATGCACAAAAATTACAGATAACGAACACTACCATCATATTGTTTAAAATGTACTTATTAGCTCTAATTTCTGCAGCCAAAGGTTGACTCCGACAATATCTTCTAAAGTAAACCATCTGCCATTTATACCGTGTATGACAATCGCTTCAAACCACAGCCAGATGTTGTCATAACAACTACCAAAGACAATGTTAATGCGACATTGTCTTTGCGAGTCAAAAATATTGGTCAAACAAAAAAATGAAATTAACACCGTCAAGATTAAATATAAAATCTGTCTAACTTTGTCGCAGTGCAGTATATTGCATAAGTAGCGGCGTGGTTGAAGTGCAAAATCTGTGACAAGTTCATCCAAATGAAAACACGGTAATTCAAGGGACGCTCGGATATTTAGTGCAAAAACTGCGACTGCACAACACCAGCACATGGAGTATATTTTTGAATTATTCACGGATAACAAATATTATTAATCTTGCAATATTTATACATCTTGCTTGGGCAGATGAGATTGTTATGTGACTGTTAAAATAAAAAATATATCCAATTTATTGGCATATGTAGAAAATAAAGACCTCCGTACTACACATTACCTTACCACGCACCTTATTATCATCAAACACCTTTGAGGCAATTTTTTTTAATTTTCTTCACTTCATATAAAATAGATGCCTTCCTGATAATTGATGTGAAAATGTAGACAAACGAAAGGCGGATTACAACCTGCCATGCAATAGTTTCAAAAATAGTTTCAAACGCCTTACTCACTACACCATTGAAACGGTTGATGTACGAGTGTAATTTTTTAACTCTAAAAAATACATGCTTCCTACGACCATGCTAAAAATGTACAGCATTGTAAAATATTCTGATTATCTTTAATTTTGCACGAAAATGTAACGCCCCTTACCATATTTGGAACATCAGGTTAAATTCAATTTTTGCAATTTTATGTGTCTAATACATGCATGGGCAACTTATAACACACCTAAGAGAAAGAAAAACACCTATTTCCGGCGAATCACCCCTTTAATGAGCATCAATATGCACACTTTGTTTCCACCGTTTTGTCTGTATGCTAGTGTATGGCCATACTCTGCTATACGTAAACGCTGCCCCAGGCTAGAGGCCTATTATGTACAGCATCAACAGTCAACACATAGAGATCCAAGTTAAACACTACTGTAAATACTATTGTTGGTAATTTCTCTTACCGCATTTGGTTTTGATAGATTTAACTTGATCCTCAGTAAGGTTGTTCAGCACAGAGTCCACACATTTCCGCCATCTTTGTACTGCATGTATCTCAAGACTAGCCATTAGGCTACTGGACAGTGACACACCTGTTCAAACACATCCACAAAATGTAATTTAGTATGCAAAGAAAATGTAGCTATGCTTTTTATACATGTTTCAAAATGTGAAAGTTAGAATGACATTCATTTTAATTTAATTTAATTTAGTCATTTGGCAGACGCTTTTATCCAAAGCGACTTACAGTGCACTTTTACAGGGACAATCCCCCTGGAGCAACATGGAGTAAAGTGTCTTGCTCAAGGACACACTTGTGGTGGTTGCTGGGATCGAACCAGCAACCTTTGATTTACCAGTTCAGTGGTTTAACCCACTAGACAACCATCTCACATTAGAACCCAACAGTTTTCACCAGCTGTACATACAATGAAAGCATTCCAACAACGGATAGTAGGGCCTGCCGGGTCAACTGGAAAGGATCACAGTAGGAGATCTCCTTCTCATACCATCGCAAATGAGGTACAAAAGTTGTACTTGTACTTTTGTTCAATAAAAGTTTTAATCTGATAATTTGCCTGCTTACCTTTTTTTTTTTTAAAAGAAAACCCACATTTTTTAAACAAGATAGTGATGTTTACTGTTGTAGATAGTATAGGAATGTCCCACCACCTTAAAGGGTCCCCAGCCCTCATTGTGTACTTTGGCAAGCAGAATGCAGCTATTCAATTCTGCTTCACTAAAGCACACACATTCCAACAACGACCCATGCTCTTCTTTATGCCAGGCAACACATTCGATGTATGACTTCTCTTACTTATCGTTTAAAAAAGTTTTGAACACCCGGTTACCTGGCATTTAACTTAAAGGGATAGTTCAGCCAAAAACTCCAATTTGCCATTTATTTACCCACCCTCAGGCCATCCGAGATGTAGGAGACTTTTTTTCTTGAGTAGAACCATAAAGAAGATTGTTTGGTAAATCCGCAGCCCTCTCTGCTTCATAATGGGAGTCTATGGGGTCCGCCGTTCTTAGAGTTCCTAAAGCACATCATTCCAAAAAGCGGCTCCTGGCGAATTGTTGATGTTTCGCGAAGTGACAATATTGTCATAAATTTGAACGTCATTTTTAATAATATTAGCCATACTGTACAGCCTCAACTCCCCGTTTCTGCAGGTGTTGCTAAACGTACCAGATGCTGGTATGCCATCCACCACCAAATACTACAAGAAGAAGATTGCGATTGTGTGCAGAGGCTGCACATTAACCATAGACTCCCAGTATATGAAGAGGGCTGCGGATTAACCAAACAATCTTCCTTATGGTTCTACTCAAGAAAAAAATGTCACCTAGAGACCCCCCCCCCAAATTCATAAACCTAGGGGAAACACTGCGTTTAAAGAAAAAAAAAAATAGCAGGCTCCTACATTTACTTTCAGCAATACCAGATATTTCAGACCGGTCAGACTATGGTATTTAGCAGGTTTTTATGCAAAATATTTGAATAACGTGTACTATGTGTGGAGAGCATTCACTCAACATCGTAATTTTATTTTTGACGGAGGTGGCTTTTAGAGGGTTTCATTTCATATGGGTAAAAGTGGTGGACATTTTTATGAAAAACCTTTCGTGTTCGACTGAAGAAAGAAAGACACACTGAAAAGAAGGTGGGTAAAATAAGAGAATTATCTCTTTTTCTGGAAACTAATCCATAAAGATGTATTACAAAAAGAGAAATAAAAACGTTTACTACTGTTATAATTTTACAAGTACTTTTAATTTCACATGTATTCATTAAACTGAGAGTAAAAATAACATTGACAAAAAGCTAAACCGCTTGTGGCTGTTGGAGTCAATCCAAAAAGATTGGACTAACCCACAATATACTTTTGAAGCAATTTCACTCCTCCACAGATTTATAACACATTTGTAACGAAGGAGCAAACATTATTTATTTATTTATGATGCATCATTCTAAGCTTGCATCAAGTTGCACCACATACTATTCTTTATTAAATATACATGCTCTTTTTGCTCTCCTTGATGTATATCATTGATAAGTAATTAATAGTGTAAAGTAGTGTAAAGATACCATAAGTAACATGTTACTGTAGTTCTCCAAGGAGCCATTTCTTTAGCATTCTGTAACAACATTGGATATATAACTGTGACATCACAGATACACATAAGGCACCTAGATAATGCAATGTTTGTCTATTAGGTATTAGGATTTAGCTTGAAAACACAAAGTTATAAAAAAATTAAATTGCTATTACCTTTATTATGTGACTTAATAAGTAGTAAACAAAGATAAGGAAAAATCAAACTAAGGGATAATCATCAGGGAGGTACAGGATTTTGCTTTAAAGGGGTCACTTTTGCGCAAACACTTGTTGATATGTGTCTTTGATGTGTTATAAATTCCACATGCATGTATTGGACACGTAAAATTGCAAATATTGTGTCGGAACAAAAGATGCATTTTTTCTCAAAGCGAATGCTCACCCAGACCTGCCTGAAACACATCATGCAGCAACAACCCCACAAATCTATGTCAGTTTGTGGTATGAGTTGACTAAGCCCGCCAAAATGTATACGCAAGTAAGGGGGCATACCTGTCAGTACAATTGCTTTGCAGTCTGTTTTGGAACCTGATGTTCCAAATTTGGTAAAAGCTGTACATTTCCGTTACACGCTTGCAGTATTCAACCAATCACTACGCACTGGTTTACTGGCCAATCATAGCACACCTCGCTTTTCAGAGCAATCAGCTTTGTTAAAAATCTGCGCGTTCCAGAGAGGCGGGACAAAGAGGAGATACACACATGCACAGTATGTGGAAAATACAGCGTTTTTTAACCTCAAATTGTGAATACACATTGCATTACATTTAAAACAAAGGATAATGTTCATGTTAGCCGTGTCATACGACTAGAGCAGGTCTTTTCGATTGGCGGCCCGCGGGCCGAACCCGGCCCTCGATTTAATTTCTTCCGGTCCTTCAAGCATAGTGTGTAAAGATTCTCTAGAACAAATTAGTTCAGTCGGGAACTGACCCCACAGTTGTGAAGTGACGCGGTTCTGTTCCATTCAGCACGAACTGCAGCAGCACAGTTTGGCACGATTAAATTACATACGAACTCAATGCAAATAAGTGCATAGACACCAACTCGCAGCAGACGCTGTGGTGTGAACTAAGGCGAGAGGCGAGACTCGCAAGCAGTCTCTCCTGTGAGACTGTGGTGAGCAGGACGATGACGAATGAGAACATTGATTAGTTTCATTTCTGACTTCTCGCTAGCACGAACAGGACCACCATTTAAAAAGTACTCAGGCAAGGCTGGAGAATAGCTCCTCGTAGAACAGTGCCTAAACAATGATGAACACACGAAATTCCGACTTTCCTCCAAACTTGCTCGAATTTAAAGCTCCTGTTTTTAGTTATATCTTCAAGCTCCATGTTGCACTTACGCTAGGATACACAATACAGCAAGGCAGGCCCGGCGTGATGCGTGCGAGTGGAGGAGACGCTAAAAAATATATATAATAGGCTTATAAAGTAATAAAAAATACATATGCAAATGCTTGATCAAGGGCCCGGCCCAGCCCGGTCCGAGGATAGTGGTGGGAAATATCGGGGGTCAAGTTCGGGCTGAGAATCGAAGCTCTACATATGACACCTTTAACATTGAGTGAGTGAGGGAGAGAGAGAGAGAGAGAGAGAGAGAGAGAGAGAGAGAGAGGGGGGGCACTGAAAAGCATTCTTACTGGCTGTGCCCACTGTTGCCGAGACAACCAGGTGGCTCCAGGTGAAACACTAGACGACACACAGGGAGAAGTTAAAGCACACTAGAGAGGTGTTGGGAAAAATATGTGCAAGAAAGCATTTGATCTCTGACCTGCTGAAGTCTTGCATTTATTTCATTTGGCCCTGATAATCACGGTTATTCTGTCAGTTCAGAACATTTGATTTTAATTTCACTCCAGCATGTTTAATATAATTTACATCCAATTGATATACGTTTAAATCTGCTGGCATTACTATTGGTCACCCTTATGTTTGTCAGTGGGTTTTGCAAACAAGTATTAAACTACTACAAATACAGTGTAGAAATGTAGTGTTTTTATATTTTCTCTAAAGTGCAACATTAATGTTTTAATATCACAACGATTATGCACAAATAATTGTGGGAAGCATTAATCCTGCAGCCCCACTAGAAGGAACTTCGCTGTGATTGACAGAAAATCTACATCCGCCCTGATAAACCAACTCAAGCTGTTTAAAGCCACATTTATTTTATACACTGACAGATTTTGTCAGTATTGGTAACTGTCCCCAAAATCAACCAACCGATTGCTTTTCCCGTTGAAGCGAATGATGAAACTAAATGAAACACGTTTTAAACTGATAGTGTGAATTACTGACAGAATGAGATTATGTATTACCACGCTTGTCCTTTAAGCAGAAATCTCTCCAAACCCGATTCTACCTCATTGTGACTCCGTCCACTTACAGATTCATCCATAAACTGTGAGGAGGATGTGGGCATGAGCATGGCCGTGTCTCAAAACCTTTCGAGCTGCCCACCTAGATAACATCGTTAGGCATCGCGATACCTACCGTTACGTTACACATGCGTCTAAAATGCGTTAAAATGACGTGCATATCTATCTAGGCTCTGAAAAACAACCAATGTTTACAGTGTCGCAAAGGACTTTTTTTAATGCAGTGACAATGATTAACATTCCCTTCAGTGTTTTCACGTAACACTGTCTTCATTGTTATAAGCGATCTAACTAAACAAACGATGGATATGGACATAAAACAAACGGATGTAAAACATCCTACTTAGATTTATCATAAGAAGAGGTTTTACAGCGTGTATAAGGCAAGCTTAACAAATATTACGATCCACTGCCGAACATGTGTAAAACCGCATTTCCAGATACGTTACCTGATCGGAACAAGGTTATCTTTATCAAGACTTTTAGCACTTACCTACAAGAAATGCGTGAGATTTGACTGATCGTCTGGCACCTGGAAATACCGTAGGTAGTTATTTCTCCGTGCGACCCAAACTTCTGGATAACTTATCCTCCATCACGTCCTCCAAGGCGTAGGTTTTCTCTATCATTCAACGTAGGCAACTTGAGAGGCCGAATTTACCGTAAACCTCCGAAAACGGTGCTCGTCAAATTTAAACAGGGACTGCACCCGTTTTTGTACTATTAATAGTGACTTCAATAAAAGTATAGCTTCTCGAAAAAAGACTTTGTAATCGTTGCTCGGTTTATTCAAGTAAATAGTTTCAAATGTGTACTTGTTCACTCTTTCTCTCGTAAGCAAGTTAATATAGGCTACAATTTCGAAATGTTTACCGTATCACCCATACATGTGACGCAACAACATTTATTACTGCAACAGCTTCTTAGTGTAACAATATGATCATATGTACTCAAGAGGCAACAGTTTGTATACAGCTTGCCTCTTATTTTGACATCAGAGAACATGTGGAACCTCTGCAATTCGCATAGAATTAAAACTTTGAGGTGTAGGCCGGACAGTACAGGAAATGTAGTCATTGGGTTTATAAAAATATGAACGAGTCTGTTTTAAAAATACCTTTCACATATAAGTAGAGCAACACTGTGCACTATATGCAGATGCAACCCGCTTTAACTTGTAATCGTTAGATTATACTGCTTTAAGCAGATTTTATACATCCAAACTGTTTTTTCAATACCCAACAACTTATACTATTTGTCTACTCTGAAAACTCAAATTAAATTGCTACCCGCTTCCTTTGTATACAGTATGTGCATCCTCTCTCATTGGGACCGCTGAAATAGTGTTAGATGATTTTAGAGACAAACATGAAGAATTGTTTTCAGCGTATACAATTGGATTTAGCACATTAAAGACACATGTTAAGGTACAATTGGTTACATGCAGAGCTCAACATGAATTCAGTCTTATCAAGGGTATGTCAGTTACTTTAATATCAAAGGTTTTTAGTTCATATACGGTGCCGTAATGATAACAACTTAATGCTTAATGCGTGTTTCAATTGAGTTCTTACAAACAGACCAAAGTAGTTCTTGTTTCCTGTGTGTTTGCGCTGCATATCTTAAGACATGGAAGTGAACTGCACAAATTCAGTTGTTCATTGTAAGTGTGGCAAGTTGCATAGAAGTTTATAGTAAATATTAAACATAAGCAAAGTCACCATTGCAAAAGTAAAGTTAGAGAAATTAATAAAAGAACAAACACAAACTGACATGCATGTACAGTATTAAAAAAAACTCTATTACCTGTATTTCAAATATTAGAAACCGAACTCACTGTCAATAAATTGTAGTATCAATTGAATAAATCATAAAAGTGCAACGTAAAATTATTAGTCAACTCAAGAGTTTAATCAACTCAATGAGATATTCAGTTTCAAATTAAGTTGAATTAACTAAAAAAAATTGTCTGACCAGCAAAGAACAACAAATATTTTTTCAAAGTGTGTTTGAAGTGTTTAAAACGGGACTTTAAGTGAAGATAATCATATAGCGAGTAACTAATGTGACAAAAACTGTCAACAGTAATAAATACTTTAAACAGAGATGGCAACATGAGTTAGCAGCATTCCACTGCATGGAGTTGGATAGCCACTTTTTTAATTATATTTACTGTTTACTATTTAGTTTAACTTTCACAAATGTAATGTATGTTTATAGGCTAAATGAAGCTCAAATTCCCCTAGTGTAGCCTATATTTATTCTTAAAAATAAGTGCATTCACAACATGGGATGAGAGCACAAACATTTTACTGTAGTTTAACAATCCATAGAAACCTAAAGTACCTTATATCAAGTATAAGACACAATTCCATATCAAGTCAAACATAGTGTTTAAATCTTGAGCATCTCCATCTGGAAATCTCCTGTCTTGCTAATGATCCGATGCCATGGGTAAGCAGACCACACATTTTCTTTCTCGCCTAGTCCACCTTTATCTGTAGGACGGAGTCATTATAGAGTCTTCACTCAGGGACATACTTCTTGTTCTCCCAAGGAAATGGGTACTCAGGTGCCTGGTTGAAGTGACCCATGAGGAAAATGGCCACTGTGCCAATGGAGAAAAGCAGCATGGCTACCCAGAAACAAACTTTATCGATCACCTTACCAATCAACACCCAACTCTCCATCTCCTGAGCAACAAAGAGAGAAAACAGATGAGACTCCTGCATATGAATGAACGCAGGAACAAGGCGCACACACACTTACAGATCCAATGTCATTCTGCTGCTTTGTGGATTCAGCAATGAAGTTGCAGGCATCTACACATTCTTTTATCTCTGGAGCTGTTTTCGCCAGACTCTTGTAGAGGTTCGCCGTATTGCTTATATCAATTTCATCCACTAGAGGGAGACATACACATGCACAAAACAGGAAATACATCAGATGACAGATGTAAAAAAGTTGCGAACTGCGATTTGCGTCATTGAACTGCTAGTTGTGTTATGATTGTGTTACCGATTGTGCGCATGAGTCCGTGTCTCTCTCTCTGTTTGTCAAACATCATCTCACTGCGTGGCTGTTTCAGTACATATTCTTCGGCCCTCTGCATCAGTCCAAACGAACTGCGTCTCCTCTCTCTCATTTCATGCGCCCCACCTCCTGGCCCCTCCTCTTCCAGAACCGAGGCCATGCCGAGAAAACGAGGGACCACCTCGAGAAAAATCTAATGGTGGATGAGGGACGTAATGTAAAAAGAAGGAATCGTGTTAATAGACAACGTAGTTTCTATAGAATTGTAAAAGGTAATATTAAGCAAAAGGTCCACAGGCGCACATGTCTGAAAGTGTTTGACATCGTGTGTGTACTGGGACTGCGGAGGGAGAAGTTGAGGACGATGATGCAGTTGGTTACAATCAGTGTGGTCATACACATGACGAAAATCAAATATCTGAAACAGAGCAAGAAAATGGGAAATACGATGAATGAGTGAATTAGAAAGACTGAAAGTTGGATAGCTGGGAAAAACAGTATTACCTGCGACAACTTTGTTATTCCTACAACATTTAAAATGCTATTAGATTGTTAATGATAATCTTAAATCCTTAATTTTTATATTTTATTAAGCCTTGTTGTGCAAGCACTGTTGAGCTTGTGCAGAGGCAGCAGCTTTTGCCAGAGGGGAACTGGAATCCCCTGGTTGGGCCTGGGTTCCCCTGAGGTTTTTATTCTCGATGGGAGTTTTGGGTTCCTCACAACCGTTTGCATAATGTTTTGCGCTATCTGCCTGGCCGGGGGGAGGCTGCTTTCGAATTCATACTTGTATTCAATGTGTCTCATGTACAGCTGCTTTGTAACAATGAAAATTGTAAAAAGCGCTATATAAATAAAGTTGAGTTGAGATAATAATAAATTACCTTATGATAGGAAAATTAAATAAACAAGTTTTGAAACTTTGAAATCTTTCTGTTTATGCATTCTCTAAATTTACATTTGAATTGTGTTAAAAGATGTTACTGTTTTGTGTCACGTTGACCTAGAAAACATATTTAGTAGTACAAAGTAGGCTATTGTTTTATCACAAACATTTTATCTTTACATAATTATAGTCTTAATTATAACCTTGCTATAAAAAGTTAATGATTTCTTTTGTCAGCAAAAATGTAAAAAACATTCATTTGCATGTTTATGTACCGATCTATGACTGCGACACTGTGACATCTAGCGGTTGAGCTTGGTGTCGGAGTTTAAATTCAAAATATTGGAGAGACGAGTTTAGCCGAGTAAAGGGCGATTCACATGTTGCGTCTTTTCGTACTGAAGTTCGTTATTTAAAATGTAAACACGTGGCAGGGCAAATAGGGCGCAGTTGCGATGTGCATGCGGTGCGGCACTCCCGTTTTTCTAAAGTTTAATAGTTCAACTTTTCAGAATGCCATACGCATTAGAAAGCAGTGCGGCTCACGTTTTCCGCGCTCTTTTAGACGCAAAATGTGAATCGCCCCTAAGGGGTCAATCATATAGAGAGCGTTTATTGATATTAGACGTGACTCTTTTGAATTGTTATGCCACTTATGCCAGCTGCGCGCCTCGCGGTTTGGTCCGCCTTCTGCACCTCCTGTTTTTGGCAGAGCGCTCTTGTTGCATAATGTTAAAAAAAACTCTACGCAGAAAAGTGCTTCATGTTATGCGCCTTTTTTTCCATTGTCCAGTCAAATTAAAGGACAGGCGGGCATATGTGGTGACGGAACTTTACAGTTGCTTGAATCGTCCGGAGACTGCAATGGTGAAGTAGAAACTTGTGTTGAATGATGTGGGTTAACTGATCAAGGTCAGAGCAAGCGCCCTCTGCTTGTACCTTTTTAATGTTTCTGATAATATGACAGTTATCAGCATGGGCGCCGTAAAGGGGTGGAAGGTTTGGACGATTCTAAGGGCCCAGGCTGATTTAGGGCCCACAAGAGCAGCCCCCCTTTTTATTTTCCTATTTGTAGGGGGCCCAGAAATTTGGGTTTCCATAGGGCCCAGAATTTCTTGCGGCACCCCTGGTTATCCGCAACTATAGCTCTTGCACTTTAATCCTTGACTGACAGGACAGCTGTTTCGGTGGTTACCTAGAAACATAAAAAATCCACTGCGCACGGTGCACTTAACGTGTACCGGAAGTTAAGGGCAGTCCACGAACGCGTGCATTCACAGTTAAAGTTTGTTTATGTTGTCAGTTTGAAATCATCTATACAGAAATAATAATACATTTCTGTGTTTGATTTAAAGGCACTGTATGTAAATTTGGACCGCTAGATGGTGCAGTTTTACAACAACAACAACAACAACAACAAAGGAGACGCTCAATGACATTTAGTTGGATAGTGGAATGATGGGAGATGTCGTTTTCTCCATCCAGAGCTGTTGGAGATCGTACATCATGTTCACAGATGAGGTAATGAATGAATTTATTACGTTTGATAACATTGTTTTATGGAATCGTAATGAACTAGCTGCAAGAAACGTGGAATATAATGCTACGTTAGCCCGTCACTGATATTTGACTATGTCAAATGATTTGGTAGTGTAATGCTCCCCATTTCAAAAATGCCACACTGATATAAATCCTTGTTTTATTAGTTACAACCGGAAACTAAGGATAGTGCGGATATTAAGTCACTGATATGCAACAATTCCAAGGGAGACAAGGAACGAGCCTTTATTTAAATTAAGAATTTATCTAGATTTGCACAATCTTGGTAACATTTGGGATAATGCAAGTACACAACTGCATGAAATATATTACACTTTGGAAGTGGTTTTTAGATATTTCAAAATTATTACATATTGTGCCTTTTTGTTTTAAACTTTTGTATGTTTTGGTGCCGTATTGGGTTGATGTCCAAAAAAAATCCAGTTCCTTAAGAAAAAACAGTTAAGAACACACTCTGACACTCACTTGCCAATGAGAGGCACAGAAAGTGAAGTTTCTGGAATTTTCTGAGCAATCAGGAAGAGAAACACAGTCTGAGCCAACAGCACCGAAATGGACACGGTCAGCTTCTGCCCTCCGGCTAAAACAAAGATAGAAAGATAGACGGAGAGAGACACAAAGACGTTATGTACATAGAACGACAGAATGCAATAAATAAATAATATAAAAACAAAGCAGAGGTGTAACAATACTTGAAGAAAAACTTCAGTAATACATGCACAAAGACCTTGAGCAGGGAGAAAGTAGGCCAGAACCACAAGAGAGGAGATAAGAGAGCAGGGCAAAATGATGTTGATGATGTAGAAGAGTGGTTTCCTCTGAATGATGAGATTATAATACACTTCCTGGTACTCTAGATCATCTGGAGAATAGCGTGGGTTTGTCAGTTTACGGGCAGGGCGATGCTTGATTGCCCACTCCCCATTCTCTGTGGAGACCAAATGATTGTTACCATGTATCTGATGAGTAACTTCTTCAGTGTGAATTTACCAAATCATTATGAAGCATTGAATGTGTTTCAGTCTGTTACTGACTCCCTCTGTTCGGACTGTGATGCAGTCATATATTGTCTACAGTTCTGCCATGTCATTATTATCGAATGCTAACGTTGTTCCCAACCTATATTACTTTTCGTTGAGTAAAGATTCTTAAGAACAAAATGTAGTAGGTAATAGCAGAATTTATTCATTTGAAATCAGCGATTAATCTTCACTACTTTAGCCTGCCGTGTGAAGAATAAATAGTGAAGCATGTGTCACCTGTGAAGGCCTCAGGGTCAATGTCCACCCACTCAATAGGCTTCCCTGTTTCTCCATCTTCTGCCAACATTATAAAAATTTCATTGGCACTGTATGTCTGAGACCTACAGATGTACAAACCAATACGTTTTTGTCATTTATAAATAAGCACTAAATGACATTACCAAAAATAACGTTAAAACACAACTCTTTGCCAACCTGAATACTAAGGTGCAGTTTTGCCAGTCAAAAGGGAAGTAGGTGATCTCAATAGCACAGGTACTGCGGTAGATGGCAGGGGGAAGCCAGTACATAGAGCCATCATTCGAAATCAGCACATTAGCATAGTATGCCACATCAAACTTGCCGTCAATGCTGTAAAGACAGTGGGAAAAAATGTGTTTAAACGTCTTTTGAAGCAACAGCAAGCAGGTAATAGCAAAACTGTTACTCACTTATTTTCTAATACTATATCTGGCAGCCAGACAGTGTTGTATGGCACACGGATCAGGTCAATACCATGATACTCCGATGTATTCCAAGCAAGTCGATAATCTGACCATTGCTGATTATGTATCAGATACGTGAAGGATAGAATAAAGGAGAAGCAGAGAAAAAGTGAAGGAGATTGAAGAGAAAAAGCTGTAAACTATACACAAAGTCCGATACATTTAAGGATAACAGGTGGTTCATTATCTAGAAATGACAGAATTAAAAATTATTTATAAAGGTATATTCAAAAAATAGTAAAGCAACTTAGATTATAATGGAGAGATAGAATGAGACAGAAAATTACTCGGAAAAGAATGGCGATATGATGCAGGGAAAGAGAAATAGCTAAAGGACATTTCCGATTTGAATACCTAAATATTTTCAGACTTCTTAATGATTTTATTTAAAGAGTTTTACGCAGGTAACTCGGAGCATCACATGTCTTAAGCAACATAGGAGGTTGCATTACAATAGATTGCATGCATACTTACAATCTCAATCCAGACATTTGTAGTAAGAGTTTCCTCTTTCTCATTCTGTTTAGGGAGAAAACATTTCCCAAAATGTAAATGGTCTTTAACTATCCCTTGAACATCATACTTATTAAATAAATCACAGACTATTTTTATATGAATTGCCATAAATCTTCACCGCACCTAAGTCAATAAGTAATGACATAATAATGTTACAAAACGTTTTGTTACTAATTTATGTTTCCATGTACGGGTGTTTACACCAACAGAGTCTGAAATGGATTAATAATAATGTAAATTCTATATAAATGTGCAGAAAGATAAAATTAGTTACCAAAGAAATAAGATTGGTCAGGGTGAGCTTGACTTGAACCTTCACTTTTTCTTCTGGGTTTCTTGCTGGTCGAATATTTTTATTGTAGTTTTTAAACTTATCTGCAAGTAGCTTCGACTCCTCATTTCCATTGACTGCAAAGACAGAAGATTGAAGATTGTTTTTGATCCCTACTTTGATTACTTTGTCTAAAATATAAATGTTGAAATATGTGAAACGTGTTGCAAAAGTCAACAGAACACTAATGTTGTGTGTTACGTGTATAGTGCTCTGTTACTATTTTACTGTACAGTTTCTTAATTTTGTAAAACATGTTTAATAATTCCTGCAGCAGTTCAAAACTTTACCTTCATATATTTTCTCTTGTTAATACACTGTACAGATTACATTGCAGGTTACAAAGAATGTGAATTGTGATATGTCACTTAATCACAAAGACATCTCAGCTATTCAAAACTATACTGACTAAGCACTATGAAGCTCATTCACAGTAATATATATACATATATATATATATATATATATATATATATATATATATAGAGAGAGAGAGAGAGAGAGAGAGAGAGTGTGTGTGGTATAAAACTTATAGTAACCATGGTTTTACAACAGTTTCCGTAGCATAACAAATGATTTGTGCTAAAACTATACCACAAAATTTACATTGAAGTAAATCACAGTAAGCATAATTTCACCATATTTATCGTAAAACTATGGTAATACAAATTTTAATCAATCTGCCAGAAAAAAAACTTTTACCATAATAAAAACAGTAATGGTTCATTTTCTTATAGCAAGTGCAGAATCAAGTGTGTCACAGTCAGTAAGACTACTCCACATTTATTGGTAAGACTCAAAAATTGGATGTACACAAGAACACATACCTTGTAATAAAGTGCAGGCGACAAGCGCAAATGCCACTATACACGTCCTGCCAAATTGAGCCGCCATCACCTTGGTCGGCAATATGTCACCGATGACTGTCTTAAAAGTTGCTAACAAAGAGATAGACACGTTATTTTGGACAAGTCAGTGTGGAGCTGTCTCTCTCTGGCTCGCTCCTATACAGCTGTCACTGCACGAGGCTCGAGTTACAGCGCTGCTCTTAAAGTCACATTCAATATCCTTCACCAATATCGTTAAATGCCTCTAATATGTGACAATAATGCAGATTGTGAGGGACAGTTCTCTACTTTTTCTGTTATTGACCTCGGTACTATAAATAGCGCCATAACATGGTGGCAGGAGACTCCAGTTCAAATCTTTCCCCTCACTGCTTAACTGGTTTGAGAATATATCGACAGCAATGCTTTCATAGGAGTATCATAATATGTTAATAAAGCTGAACATAACTGGTTTCGATAGTGTTGTTCTCCTTTAAGGGATGGTGTTTCAGTCTAAGGAAATGCTAAGCAATGTTAACAGGTGTAGGGGCCGGCTGAGGGGCCGCAGTGTTGCTTTATCCCCTGCACAAGGGTATAAATAACCAGTGTGTGTCTGGACAGTATGCCCTGCTATGTACTACCCCTGGAACAAGGTACATGCAAGAGATGTGGATGGTTGTGTGTAATGTGTGCCATTAAAAAAAGCAAAACTTGAAAAAACACTTTTTTGGGACGTCCTCATTTGTAAAAAACAAACAAACTATTAAACGTTTTCAGCAAAGAATCAACGAATCAATAACTGTTAATAAGTTTTAATGTAATTTAATACAATTAATGTACTTTAAAACAATAATGTCAATATAAATTAAATGTAAAATAAACTGCTATATTCTAACCAAACACAGACTGGAAGTTAACTTCAGCCCAACGTGCGTCCGATGAAACCGTCTATAGAATATGTTTGTTTTTATTCTGAAGATGCTAGGGTTAAGGTACATTAAGAGTTGTGTAGTATCAGTCTCACATAGCCAGACCTTCTTACTAAAGGTCTGTGAACTTTGACCGCATTCATCGGCCAAGGCCCTACCAAGAGGCCATATGACTGACAGGAAAAGCCACCAATCACGTTTCGTTTTGTGCAGTGTCATATTTATAAGACTGGAAATGTCCCCGCTTTAACAGACTGGTGTACATTCACGAAGATGTCAAAAGTTTAAGAATATTAAGAAATAATTAAGTGGATCGTGATGAATTCTTATTGCAACCGATGTAAACATGACTGCTTACTTCAATAAGACGGCTTCGTTTTGTTTCCAGGCGGACGTTTAAAGAACGGGACACGCACCTCCCCCAGAAATCCTGGAAAATTCAACCAATCAGATGATGACTTGTGCTGAAGTGTTTCCAAGAAAGTGTTTCCAAAGACAAGTATATAGTTTTTATAACTGTGTATACAGTAAAATAATTTTATGGAATATCTCTGTTTAGTAAACGAGTGAGCGCGTGTATGTTTGTGTGTAAGAAAAAGAGAGAGAAAGAGAATTTGACAGAAATAACAAAATATTAGGTACAATTTTATTGTACCAAGCAGGTTCATACCAGTGTGTTATGGGGGCTGCCAGAGTAGTGAGATCATGTTCAAAATGGTCTGATGTGTCTGCAGATAGATTCAAAGTAGGGAAGGAAGGAGTTGGGAACCGGCAAACATTTAAAATAAAGTTTTAATATAAATAATAACAGCCGGCGGCCCCTCACGGCCGACCGCCGGTGAACAAAACATCACAAAACATACATACAACCATAAAACATGTTTGGGCCCGGTCCTCTCTCTTCGACGGTCCGGTCGCTCGTTCTCTTATGTTCCGATCTGCTACGTGGTTCGAGACCGGTGCGCGCATAGCTGCCGCTCATTAACAATTACACACTGGTCTCGAACCACGGTCTCGCCCCTGCCTACTCCACTACAGTGTCGCATTATATTTTTTTATCAGATCTAACAAACACTATAATAGCTAATACTAGACCTTTTAAAAGCATGGATAAACATCAGAAAAAAAACACTTTCACAGTCAATAAAAGCTTTTGTCAAAGTCTCTTTTGGCTGTAAAAAATAATCTGAACATTACTTGGGAAAGTACCCAGGGATTAGTATAAGCAACACAACTATAACTGTTTAAATATTTTCACAAGTACATAAATATCACACAAGTTTTTTTTGTGCTCAGTAACTGTTTTTTGTGATTACATTCTGTTTCAGTCATAACCATGGAATGATTGTCAATCCAGGGCTCAGCCACTTGGTTTATGGTACATGGGCTTAAGTGTCACTGCATTGCAAAGCATGTTGACTGGAGCGAGAATACCGGACTTTGTGTTCTATTAATATAACCTGAAATCAAACCATGTTTCATGGGGGTAACCAGCCACTGCATATCAGAAGAAACATCAAATGCCAAATTGAGAGCGTTTGAAATGTGTGTTAAAAGTTTATGGATATCTATTTCTTTTCTTAACTGTTTTTTATTCATTGTATTTCTGTCCCATCGAGCTGTTGGGTTCCAATCACTCATATTAGCACTTCCGGTTGGGTTTTACAGTCAATGCATGCAGAGTAAACAATATTATAATAAAATCCCACTAAACAGACAAGTAGACTGACCCATGATTTATTATACAGAAACATGGTCTTCTTCATAAATGGTGGGGTGGCCAAAAATTACAAGCAATTCCAAACAAAGTTCAAGAGGATCATGTACATTCATACTAGAAAGAATCAGCTGTGTTTCTCCCTGTCTTCCAGTAGAGGGAGTGTCGAGCAGTGTCTAATACACAATACTGTATGGACAAAAGAAGTGCCATCTCCCCCCCCCTCTAATGAACAGGTTTGACCACTTAAGTCATTTCCATGATCGCAAATCCTAATGCAATATGTATGTATAGCGACAGTTTGGGCAGTGCCCTTATCGTTTTCAACATGACAATGCCTCTGTGTGCACAAAGCAAGGTTTAAAAAGAAATGTGTCCTTCAGTCTGTTGTGGAACAACTGGACTGATCTGCATAAAGCCCAGACCTGAACCCAGCTGAACACCTTTGACGTGGCTTGCATGCTTTGAGGCAAACACTCGTCAACACCCAAACCCTGCGACCTAAAGTGCTTAAGTATTTTCTGGTAGTATCTGTACTTTACTTGAGTCTCTATATTTCTGAAGACTTTTACTTTTACTCCGTTACATTTCCTGAACAAAATGTATACTTTTACTCCCCTAAGCATGTTCGTTACTACAAAATAAAAGCATAGAAACAGAACTGAAATAGACAAGTCTGCGATCCGGTCACCATGACAATGCTGAACTAATCATTGATTAAAGCTCAATGTGCAAATGTAAATTTCAACACAAGGTTTTAATGTCCTGCTGCTATTAAAGATAAACAGCATTTTTTTCAGTTGCAATGAGGAATGAAATGACTGCGTTGTTACTGTGAGGGAAATGCAAGGAAAGAAAGAGGTAAGGGCCAGACAGATTTGTTCTGATTTTGTTCCAAGTTGTTCTCTTAGAGCGATAATATTGGGGTGGGAGGGAAATATACATCTATAAATGGATAAGTTGTAAATATGTGGTTTTTGAACTTGTACTTTGAAAGTTTAGCAAGTTGGCAACATGTTTTTTCGAGATAAAACACTGAGCTTGAGAAAGAGCTTTTTCAATGTGGTAAATTTCTATATAAGCACCATTTTTTTATCATAATGCTAAAAATATAAACATTTTACTTTACATACTAAAGTAAATTTAATATAAAAAGTGCTTTTGATACTTAAGTGCAATATGTATCTGTTACTTTAAGACTTTTACTCAAGTCATATTCTAAAAGTTTACTTTCACTTCTACCAAAGTAATTTTCTGGCAAGACATTTGTACTTTTAGATAAGAATTGCTTTTAGGTACTTAATACATCCCTGCAGAAAATCATCAATATATATTAGATGGATGATATTCTATGATTTTGCTAATGAAATGTATTGAACTGTCCAATTAAAATGTATTGATATACAAAGGGAACATAAAGACACAATGCACAATTGCAATACACAATAGTTTTTGTCTTTATAAAAAAAATGTGCGTGTGTGTCAATTGCCTTATGATCCATTGGTTTATAGCCAAAACACTAGTTCCTCAACAAACTATTTGATTTTGGTTAAGTAAGAGTAAAATTCTGCATTAAGTACAGATCTTCCTAGTCCCAAAAATAGAAATTGATTCTTACTATATCACCTTTAGGGATCAAATTCAATCACCCAGATAGTGTTGTTATTGATTAAGATGCCCTTGATCACTGACTGATTTCTTTCATGTAAACAAATTAAAATCTATAAATCAGCCGTTGGGTCTAAATATGGTACCACAAACACAAACTGCTAATGCCTACATACATACATATTCTGCCAAACTGGGACAGGGAAATTGTCAGCCGTTAACCTAGAGGGGTGTGGTATTATGAGGGCATGACAGCTTTCATAAGTACTCACTGACATTTCAGGTCAAATTGATGTGTCTGTGTTGAACATTGGTCTTCAAAGCTTCATAAAATCTGAATTCATAAACATAATAGTCTCTTTTATGAGTCTGTCAGCTGCACTAAAATCCAGAGGACGTAAAGAAATTCCACGTCAGTTGCCAGACCAGAACATTTGAATTCACAATTTGAATATGACGCATTTGAATGGCAGATTTGAATGAGACATTTGCATTGTTTTAAATACTTTTCTTTTTCTATGGTGGTATTTATGACATGTGATGGATGTACACGTGTGTATATCTGTGTAAAGGTTACTATAGGTTGCGTAATGCATTCCTAATAAGGAGTGATTTGTTTTGCTTGACTTATCTATGAACCCACAGATTGAGCAACATCACTGGAGCCTGTACATTACAGAAAGAGCAGGAGAGGAAATAAGAAAGAGAACACAAACAGCAAAAAGCAGTAGACCACATAAAGGCAAATATTCAACACAGCATAAAAGGAGGCGGATGGACATTGTTAAACAGATACAAAGAACTGTAACAGAGCAGGAAGTTACATGTTGAGACTGAAAGGGGTGAACAGGGATTCGCCTGCCAGTTTCAGGTGGGGTGAAGAACGAAACACCTTCGAAAAATTGACTTGGACTCTATGTAAAAGACGTAGAGTTCTGACCACATTGGTGGAGGATAATGTCTGTTGAGGAGAGAGAGTGGGAGCGTGTTCACTGAGAAGGTAAAACGCTACCTGAGGAGACGTAGCAGAAGGAGGATATAGAGGTTCAATTATGGGAGTCAAATGCAGGGCTTGTGTGGCCATCGTACTCATCCTCTTTTTGCTTGGCTCCCTGTGGCTCTGTAAGTTTGACTTCATTTATATGTTTCTTTATAACATTGAATGTCACATATCTCTTGCATGAGTCAGAATCTGCCACACATAGCTACTTTAATGCTTTAAATTTTTTTGGAGGAGTGTATGTCCACGTCGATACATTTAAAAGTGAGGTTATGACGTGTTTTTTAAATATTTGATTGAAGAACTTTGCAATTGCCTTTGAAGTTTATTTAATGTTGTTCACTTCATTACTCTTTATCATAACTGTGCCATGGCTGGGAAGGAGAGTAAACAGTACTCATCAATCATTTATTTTTTGTATTATTCCTTATGTTTCATAATTTGTCAAATCAATTTGATTATCTATATCAAACATAAAATTTTAAATTATTATTAAATATTCTGGGGTGTTATGATTGGATTTTTTCTCTATTGAGAGATATTATAGTAGAACTTCTCTTCTAAATGTACCTGGAACTTTAGTCAACAGTCAATACTTGTGTTTGTTAGACTGTTTGATCTCATTTGATGTTTTTTTTCTGTGCTTATCATTCATCTCATGATTATATGGGCATTTCGGTCTAAACAGACTGCAACCATTGTTCTCATTGTTCTGCCTCTCTGAGTTCATACTGAGGTTTATTGTGTGGCTGTGATTTCAAAATATAAGTCGTACTCAGGTGTTGATCACTGAGAAATACATAGATTTTAAACAAAAATCTTTTAAGATTTTTGCCTTTTTTATAAAATCCAGTTTTGGCAAGACCTGTTACAAGTTATTGACTTAACTAATAAACTATAATAATGTATATATATATATATAATACTGTTTATAATCATATTTCTCAAACATCTCAATATAAATTACAGTGTAAAGTAAAAGAAAATAGAGCTCCAAAAATCAAGTAAAAATAAAACAGACTAATTGTTGTGTTGTGAAGATAAATGAATGGAACCTAAGAAAATCTGTTTTAACATAATGATGAAACAGTCATCATTATTATTATTTTTGTTTAATTGTAAGTGGTTAATAATATAAAACATCAGAGATATAACCACTACAGTATGGCTGAGTCTTTTTAAACTCTAAAGGTTTAAATTGTTTAAATCTGCAGTCTGTAACATCTCACTCTTTGTCGCCATCTCTGCCTGAAACATACAATTGCAGGTTACTTTACAAATCTTTCAACCTGTTTCGAAAACTAAACTTTTCTGGGAAATCAACTGCTCAATTTACTATAAATAACTGATAAACACTTTTTTTACATGCTCGCTCAATAACTGATTTTGCTTATTTTTAACCAAACAAGTTTTTAACATTTATGCACTTTTACATTTGCACTTGTAACAATGCTCTATCAACGGAGCTATAGAAACACAGGAACATATGTGTATGCTTTTCTTTTTCACATGATTGTTATATTTATATTTCTGTCTGCTCTTCATTACAGATGGAAGTCTGGAACAAGAGTGGAATACATGTTATAGAATTAATACTTCAAACAAAAAGGTGAGCGTGGTCAAACAATAAAATCTGAGTAGTGTTTCACTCTCACTTTCACTGTAGTTTCACTTACTATCTCTGTCTTCCTCTCAGGTTCTGTCTTTGAATATTAGTAATAGCTCAGATGAGGGTGATGCTCCAATGATACTTTGTCCTGGTCAGAGGTTTCAAGTTGCTGATTTGCTGGCTCATCTTCAGGCGGCACCAGTCTCAGGCAATGATGTGCTGCTAAAGCCGTATCTGGCCAGCTGGGATGAACTGATCAAGTAAGTTAGCAGCCAGAATTACAGGTGTGGTCATATTTTACACGTTTCGGCTATTTGCCTTCGCCATACACTGTCCATACAAGTCCCTTTCAATCATATAGTCAATGCATGATTATTTTTAGGTGAACGTGATTGTAAAATTATGACCACACCTGTAATACATACAGTACAAATGTCATACAGCATACAAAAATTAACCTTTTTTTCCCTTAAGGTTTATGGAAGCTTTGGGACCAATGGTGGGCTTAATATCTCAAGAAATCGAGTCAAAGACTTCCATTATCCGTAATCTAGCCCAAAAAGCAACAGTCTCAGGTGACACATTTGGTTACACTACGATTCGGTCTATGATTGAGTGGGAGCTTGAGATCGGTTTGGTGGACTTTCAGAAATATACGGAATCAGGCTGTCGGACTCTGTTGCGTTTGCATCGTGCTCTTCTGTGGCTTCAAAGCTTCCTGCGGGAGCTGGCAAAGGGTAGTGCGGAAGGAGAGCGCATGCGAAGGCCTGCCGACCTCTGCAGAGAGACTTACCAGCGTACATTGGCCCAATATCATACCTGGTGGGTGAGAAAAGCTGCGGAGATGGCCTTTATCGCTATACCTGAGAGACCTTACTTCTACCAGTTGGTGTGTGTGGACACGCAGGCGGAAGCAGCTGTGGTGCTGGAGAGGATGGTGAGAGAGATAGGAGAACTGTACGAGAGGACTGAAGTAGCTCTCGGGGAACACAAAATGCTAAACCTACCCTGAGGGAGAGAGGGATGATGAAAGAAATATTAGGACCAAACTGGCCATTGATAAACACCAATGGTCCATCAGCGGGACCATGCCGGGCACATAAACATTACATCAGTGGGAAAGAAACTACAGTATACAGGTTTTGAACCTATATGAGACATCACTGAAGACAGTTTCTGGATAAACTACAGTTCAACCTTGAGCAATATCAGTTCTTTCGGTATTACTGATGTGCTCAAAGATTATTTTACTCAAGAATTATTAAGACCAGATGTTTGGGAATGGAATAGACAGATCTCTAAGCAAAAGAGGTAGACTGCTGTTTTGTTTCTAAAAACATTTAACTTACACTTTACATACTGAAAGATAAAATATGTTATTGCCAATACTTGAGCAGTAAAATTCCTGGATTGATAAAGACCTCTTTGTCTAGAGAAGCGTAAGGTACTGCTCGATTTACTTCATATTGAATGAAATCTCATGTACTTAAGGAACATACAAACCTGTAAAAGTTATTTTCAAAGCACAGAACCTCTAACCAAAGAAGTGAAATGACCTTGTCTTGCAACTATTAAACATACTTTGCTTAGTGGATGTCAGTTGTTTTCTGGAAAGCCATGTGCACATATTTTGTTCTAATGACCAATCAAAGATCAAAACAATATTAACACACATTCTATTAACAGTACGGCTGTTTTTCCAAAATAGATAAGCAAAGGATGCAGAAAGCCTAAAAAACTAAAATCCAAATAATTTTGAATATACACTGGTTAAAAAATCTGGTTGTGATTTTACGTGAGACAATTTGTACTCATGAAATTTAGTACATTTTTAAAGTTGTAAAATCAATAAAATATACTGTTTAAATTGAGTAAATGTAAGTAAGTAAATCTGAGTAACTCAAGTATTGCTATTAGAATTCATGGAAAATATTAAGTGTATATTGAAAACATTATTTGTTAATTAAATTCCGATTTCATTAAATAATATATGTACAGTAGAGATTTTTAATAAAAAAAGGTACGAACTAAAAAATAGATACAGCAATGCAGACATCGCAAAAATGAGAGTATGTGACTCTGTTCATCGTTGATCATGTACATAAACATATTTATTATGATATGGATATAAGTTTTATGGCTTGCCGCTCAACAACCTCCCTTAAACCCAATCCTGTAAAACGCACCCAAAGAACAAACAATGAACAAAGAACAAATATGGCAGCTCGTCATCCATGACCTCATGCATATGTTTATGAAATGTTCAAATTTTGCTAAACATTAAATGTCTTTTAAGTGCCCAATGATAAGGTGTTCTTTAAATTCAATATAAGTGACTGTACATTCATGATGTTTTTTTATAAATACAGTTGATCCTTTAAAAGGTTTTCCTCACAAGACATTTATATATTTACACTTAAAGCAACTCTTACACGAACCCGCTGGCATTATTGAATACAAAACTCTATTTGGCTTGTTTAATAAGCCTTTCGGTTTATTAACCTGTTTTATAGCCTATATTTGTGCAAAACAAAGTAACACATACTCCAAAACCTCATTGAAACGTTTCATATTGAAAGACTACTGTATTTGTTATGCACTAAAGGTTTTCTAGCTTTATATTTTGTGAAATTTTAAGCTGGTTACCACTGTAAATAAACTTAAATGTACAATTTGATGGAGAATTAAAAGAATAAAAAATTATCTTCAATAATTTCATTAGTGATACTTTATCTTTTTAGTGAACAAATTGATCTTGGTTTTTTCATACACTGACTCCCAACACTGCAGAACATATATTTACCTCAATAGGTGTCGCCCAGCATCATTACGTCACAGGTTTAATAATTCCAGGAACTCTTCCTACAAATAGATCAAGGTCCACAGAATTATCTGCATTTATCCCAGTAAAATTGGCCATGATGGTGACTTTGCACCAACAAATAGCTTTGTGTTTACTCAATGCCAGAATGACTGCCCTTAGTGTACACAAGCATAATCTATGAAAGCAAAACTAAGCACAATATAAATGAAATACGTATTTGCATATACTATGCTTATATGGGCCAGATGAATGTGTGGGTATTAATTAACTCTGCTCTTTATAAATAAATTTTAGATACACAAGTATCCTAATGCTACTTTTCTATGGAAGCATATAGGTTGCTATATACAATTTGAAATATAATTTGCAAAATGGCAATGCAGTATGTAAAATGACAATGCAATTGTGTATCTAAATATACATTTCAAAAAACATATGTGCAACATTAAGTGCAAAATGAAAATAAAAATTCAATTATATCAATTACATTTGTCAGTTCCTACACTAGTTTTAATATGTTATATAAATTGATATTTTTAACGCTCTTTAAATTGCAAAATTAAAATGAAAATGCATTCCCCGGATTTATTATATATGTTTAAGATAGTCAAGCAAAACTGTAGCAAAAAGAAAGTTCTAATTTCATTTTCCCTAAATGCATTAACATTAACAGGATGAACATTTGGGATGGCATTTTCATTTACACACAGTGCATTGAGTGGTGCAAAATTCAATGTGGACTTAACAATGCATTTCGAGCTGACCACGCCCCCTCCCCGGTACAGCGTCATTGCATGTATACTTTTCTTTACCAAAATGAGTGTGTTTATATTTGTGTAGGTCCTTTGTCCTACAATTCCGTGACAAAAATTGCCTCACAACATAGGAAACTTTTGGAAGGACACACTAAATGTTTTTGTCTTTCAAATGGTTCACTGAACAATTTTACTAATGGTTTACTAAAACAATAATCAATCATTATATAATTTGTTTAGTATAAAAAAAAAAAACAAAGGAAAGGAAAGTATTTACATGTGTTAGTGTTAGTATTTGATGAAAAAGAAGAATGTTTAAGAGAACGATGTTCATTCTTTGTGTCACTGTCAATGCAGTGACAATGTTATTAAATGGATATGTTATCCAGTTAATAAATGAAGCTTTTATAATTTTTTATATTGATAAGAAGAAAGAGTATTTTCGTTGCAATCACATTTTATTGCTTTTTATTTTAACATGTTAGTTTAAGGTTAAACATACATAACATAGTTAAATAAGAACGAAGATAATACAGTTTTAAATTAAATAACAGTTTTAGGATTTTATTGTTCATCAAACATCAGTTTTCAGAATGTGTCTGAACTACTGTCTGAATCACATTGTTTTGAGCTATAACAGAATGTATTCTGCAGTTGTGGTTTTGACGTGCATGCTGTTAAAGTGAAGCTGGTGCTGTTCTACAGTAACCACCTTACTTCACACAATCCAAACCACAACATAACTATACTTTTTAATATTCTTCATATACATAACTTACAGAACCCATTAGTGTTTCAAAAAGCTCTCTTATATTAACTTTGATAATCTGTTCACAAATTAGTTTTATAAAAACAGCCCATAATGAAATAATAATTGTCTTTATATTGTCAATGTCATTTGCAAGGTTTTGAAGCACATGTGAAGCGTTGCACACACTTTGGTATGTTCACTATTGGATCCAAGCAATAAAGCGACCATAAATTATACATTCTTGGCCTCAACAGCCACAAGCGCTGTTAAGCATAAAATCTACCTTATAATTCCCTGGTTTAACAGTACATGCTTTTCATCGATAACATAGAAAATATAGGTTCTTTGAAAATATTTAACATTTTCCATATTGCATGTTTTATATAAATAAAGCCATTCTCACCTCTATAGGCTATTTATATAAATAGATTATACATTTGTCATATTTGTAATCCACCTTTCAAAAAAAAAATGGATACAAAATATAAATGTAATTCTTTTCAGAAGAATATATATTTAAACTAACTTGTGCAGTTCACGAATGAAACATGGTGGCATAGGAGAGGCCCAACGCAACTGTTCCAACAGGGGCGCTGTTTATATTGTATACAATAATCATTATTTAATAGATTGCATGCAGCAAAATCTGCATTCCTTATAGTTTTGTTTGGAAACTGTGTCAACAGCGTGTTACTAGACAAATAGAATAATAAATAATATTAATGTGGATTTCTTTCAGAGAACTACTGTAATAGTTAATTGTAATGACATGTGATCTGATGTTAATTAATATTTAATTTAGGGTTTTATCCTTTCTCTGCTGGATCACATAACTCTACTGCACAAACACACACACATAAAATATGTAACACAAAAATACTGGAGGTCACTTGCATTACATAAAGTACACACACGCACGCACGTACGCACTCACATGAATGAGACTTATTGACATTTTGTTACTGAATTAAATATGACTTTGTAGATATGTTAGTTACATGCAATTGTATATTATTCTCCTGATGATGTAAATGTAATGTTGTGACAAGATATGGACAAATGTTGGTGTTAAGCAACCGTTCCATGTTAGGATTATCCAATGGGATTGAAGGATTAGGGCATTGTGTAGAGTGTACTCATATGAGAATGACTATGACACACACCAGCTGTGTTTACATTCAAATGAGTGATCAGCTCTCTGCCTGACAGGAAACCTCAAACAACTTTTTCATGGACTCCACATACTGTATGTGACATGAGCTGGGATGAGTTTAAAACAAAAGGTGAAAAATGAGATGGGTGATATTTTTATGTTTTATTGACTCATGCAAAGTGAGGACCTGTTTGGTTTCACTTCAGCCTTTCTTATCAGCAAATACATACGCCTGCTGATCCTGCTGTTAAGTAAGCTATGTCTACGTCTTTGCAACATTAACATTACATTCAAAAATAAACTCAAAAGTAAATCGTGCACAAAGATGTTAAACATGAAACAAAAAACAAATTCAAATAAATCTAAGTGCAGGAATTCACACATATTCTTACACACATCTCAAACACACATTTCAACCCATTTTTGTACCTATAGATGTCTGCTGTCATCTATAAGCCATCGGTTAGTATCAATACAAAATGTCATATACCCTCACCATGGAAAACACATGCAAAAAAGATCTATTTATATATAAACAAACTTAAATAGACACGCCTCACGATAAATGAAACGTGAAGACACACTTCATTAAATAATAGTACAAACTGACAGAATTGCAGAAATTTATAGGAATACAGAAATGTTTGTGTGAACGAAAGAGAGTTTAACCTATGTGTGTGTGTGTGTGTGTGTGTGTAGTGGGAGGAGTGTTATCTGATGTTTATCATGTGCCGTATCTACAAGTTGGTGTAAAATGTAGTCTCTAGCTATAAAAATAGATGGTGGACGGGTTTAACTGGACTCTTCAGAACTAATACACATAAAGATTTTAGACACTCCAAACACGTACAAGATCATGCCAGTAAAATTTGCTCTGGAATATTTTTTACAGTATATACTTAATAATTAATCTCCTAATTTACAGATGCACATGACAGCAACATTGTCTCATATCAGGTGCTGCTTTTTTCTCCACTTTACAAAATGAAACCTCCTTTTGCTTTTATATCGTCATAATAATATATAATTTTATTTATGAATAGCTCTCCCTACTGAGCATGCAATTCAAGTTTGCATTTCTGAAAATAAATAACATTTTAATTCACACATGCAAACATACACACTCTAAGGGACAAATGTTCAGTTATAAATTAACCAACATGTCTATATTTGAACCAAGCCTAGGTTGAAATAATGCAACATTTTTGGTTGAAGAAGCTGAGCGTAGGTTAATTTATAACCCAACGATTGGGTTTGTCCCTTTTTGACCCGGCATATTTAGAGTACACACTGATGTACAGTACACACCGAAATGCACACAACAACACAAGCATGCTAACTCTCCACAAAATCGCTAATGCTGTCAGTTTTGGGGGTTTTCAGCAAAAATTATTATTTTGATATTTTAAATGCATTATTCTTTGCTCTTTCAGTGCTAAGGATTTATGGCCTGTCTCTCTGTGACTGCTGCGCAGATGTTAGATGGTGTGTGCTTGTGTGTGCGTGTATGTGAAAAACAAAAAACTAAACTTTCTGTTTACTAAATGGAGTTGACCCTCAGTTTAAAGGAAACACGTCCAGCAAACTTGTCCCGTTCAGTGCCCTCAGGAATGTTGTTCGCATTGATTCTGCACTCCACATTGACATCCTCATTTTTGGTTATGTTGAGGAACTTAATGGCTACTAGAGGCTGGGAATAGTTTACCTGAGAAGAGCGAGAGAAACAGAATAGAACAAAGAAAATCACTGGATATGATTTAAAGAAAAATGTTTTCCTAGGTAAATGTACAAGATGTTTGTCTGTGTGTTTTCAGCAGTGTTGTTCATGTGTGCATGTTGTACCTGGGATTTCTTGCCATAGTAAGGGTAGTACATTAGGTTGAAGGTGCCATTGGGAGGATAGTACTCCAGTAGGCCGAGTTTATCTGAGTCATCAGCCTACAAGGGTAAGACTTTGTGAGTTTATCTCAATCTGTGGGTATCACCCAGTTCTTATACCAACACTTCTATTCCTAAACTAAGTTCTAGAATACGATCATTTTATCTTCTGTCACTAAGACTAATGCTAGACACTAATTTTTTTATTTCATTCCAGCCCTGTAACAAAACTGTATAATATACATTCTATGCCTCTGTTAAAGTGATAGTTCAACCCAAAATCATTTATTAGCCCTCTTATCTTTTCAAACCTCTATGATTTTCTCTCTACAAAAGAAGTGTGTGGCATCTGAACAATGCCGGTACTCATTCACTTCTATTGTATGGACACAGAACCATTGCAAGTCGATGGGTACCACCGTGGTTCAGTTGCCAACATTCTTCAAATTAGCCTCTTTTGTGTTCTTCAGAAGAAAGTCATTTGGGTGATTTATCACTTTGTTGATTTTAGATTCTACTGTAAGTCTCTATCAAACCAGTGGCACAGTCCATTATTCTTACCCACTCATCTTGCCCCTTTTTGTATTTCTGACAAAAACGGAGGTACAGAAGAAATGGAAAACACACAAAAAAAAAAAAAAGATGAAGGGCAATGGTATAAAACAACAAATGTTGAAAAAACACTGAAAATTACAAAGTAAATTATAACAAAAGAGAAAACAGGCAAAGGCATTATGGAGGAGTGATGAAGCAACAAACATGTAAAAGGAAAAACGTCCGAAAACTTTCAAATAAAGTTACAATTCGTTCATGTTTGTTTGAAGGAAAAGTTTACCTCAAAATCAAAATGGTGTTCTATTTACTTACCCACATGATGTTCAACATGTTTTAAGACCTCTCGATATATTATACTCTGTCTTTTCAGTCTATGGTGCTCGCTCACGAGTGCACTTCGACGCATGCACATTCGGTTTGAGAATATATAGATTTAAATCGTTATTTATTTATTTTTTCGCACATAAAGTATTCTTGACTTTTCAAAAAAATTCAATTGAGCCACTATAAGCGAATGGAGCAGTTCAACTATGTCTTACATTTCTGGCCCTTGACATTTACATTTATGCATTTGGCAGACGCTTTTATCCAAAGCGACTTACATTGCATTATCCTATACATTTATACTCAGGTATGTGCAATCCCTATTACACCAACTATAACCATCATGACTATTGGGAGGCCTGGAAATTTCTAGGATGTCACCCAAAATATCTTTATTTTTGTTCCGAAGATGCCGGGAGGTCTTCAAACATGATGAACGTCATGTGGGTGAGTAAAAATAACACAATTTAGATTTTGAGGTGAACTTTTCCTTTAACGTTTGGCATGTCAGTTACTACCAACAAGTCTATCATGGGAGCTTTTCTTAGTTCCTATTACAAGCTAATGTAATCAGGCTGCTTTGAATGGCTCATGTAACTTTAATCTGAAATCAATCCTTTTCTAAAGGAGTAAAAGATAAGGAGAGCGAGAGAGTGTGTGACAGAGGGCAAGGGACATGACACTCTTACCTTAGCACCACATGTGACGAAAGGAGCCTGCTTGTCTTTCCCAGGTAACATACCGATAACCTGCAAAAACAAAAAGAAAGATAGATGTACAGACATGTAAATAGACAGATCAATCAATGGATTTGTGGACATATGATAAATAATATGTTTTAAACTGTCCAGCCGTTGTTTTTGTCTGGGCTGAAGTTAGTTTCAGCTCAGTGTCATCATATACTGTTAATACTTGTGTGGTTGTAAAGTAAAAAGCAGAGTTTGTTACTGTCTCGATTACTAGATTTAGATTTGTGAACCGTGACATTAAACAGTTAAATATTTTCTAGATAATCATTTTAAAATTATTTGATATTTATATTATTTAATAAATACCTTATTTATATGAATGTCCCTTTTGTCCTTTTCAGTGTACTTGTTCAACAGTGCTTTCATGTCTCTATATCCAGAGATAGTCTCTCGCTCTCTCTCTCTTTTCCTATGCATTTGGTATCATTGCAGTTAAAATGGCATTCGAGGACTTTATTTTAATATACATGGTGAGCACTTAAGAAAAACTTTGATAGGAGGTTAAAAGCTGATAATAATAGTACCTGAATTAATATTGTAACATTTTTGCCGGGTCTGGATTGACATATTGATTGTTAATTGTTTTCATTGACAATTTTCTTAGCAGAATCCTTATAGTAACTGTATGCAATTTACACTGTAAGGTAATGTATTACTGCAAAGGAAATAAATAAAATCTCAAAAACTATGTGTGCGTACATATTTGTTTGTTGGGCAGCCAATGGAAGATGGGTAATGCACAGTGATATACTCATGATCTCAATAGATAGTTATAGATTCTCAATAGATTCCTTCAGCAAGATAAATATGTATTTTATGATTATGACTTGCTGTCTGTACTTCTTCTTCTTTATTCTAATCTTATTTCTCTTGTAAAACTTGCTGAACTTTTCCATTATTGGATAGAGATAATGGAAAATGTTTTTGACACATATATTTCACTCATTTATCCATCTGTCTATTCTATGTCTTACACGGTTGATCTTGATGATGACGCAGGGCTTTCCATTGTCGTAACCATAGAAACGATCCGATATACCCGAGCATTCTTCCAAGATGGAGCGTTTGAACTGGCAGGAGCGCTTTGGAAAGTTTTTCAAACTTCCACTGTCCTCCTGGATAAAGTACTGATCTTGTTTACAATCGATATTCTTCTGGCTCTGGACTGTATCGTTGTAAGCTGCATAAACAAACAAAGAGGACAAAGAGGAATTTACATGATCAGTTTCTCAATCAACATTAGCTCCACCCACTCTTTAACTTTTAAATCCAGCTTAAAGTTCCATTTTAAATTCTGTTGCTTTAAATGTACTTTATAAATAAACACGGTGACAAACGTCTTGGTTACGTCTGTAACCTCAGTTCCCTGATTGAGGGAACAAGACGTTGTGTCGAGAACGACAGATGGGGTTCGCCCTTGAGAACCAATCAACTCTGACTACTGTAGAAAAGCAAAAATGAAATTTGGCAAATGAAATTTGCATGCCGGTCTCTGGCCCCCCGGATGTCCGGTATAAAAGGAAGCCAGCGTGCAGCATTCATTTACCTCTTGTTCTGAAGAGCCTGAGAGCCTCTCACGACTGCATCAGAATACGATACGTGTTTGTGGCATAAGGGACACAACGTCTCGTAACTGAGGTTACAGACGTTACCAAGACGTTCCTCTCTGTCGGTCTCTCCACGTTGTGTCGAGAACGACAGATGGGGTTGCCTATGGAAAACACCACAACGCTGTATCGCGTCACAAGTGACGGTAACAGGCCTGGGCGTGTCAGCTCGAAGCATTCGCAAAACTGTAACCTTTCAGTGTGGTGGTCGGGGGGTTCCAGAGCTTTCTTGGAGAAAGATGGGTGCAGCCCTGACCGGTAACCTTTCACGGCGAGAGGCCATCCGGCTCGGGTTTACACCGGGGTAAGCGCAACTTCCTTAATTAGGGATTCGCTGCAGAGGCCACCTCCTGCCCGTGGGGAGGAATATGGTGGACATAGGTATGGTCTCGTCCTTGAAAGAGAATGCATGGCACGTGCAGACTGAGTAGTTAACCGCGAGTTGGAGGTCCACCTGGGGAAGCTCATGTGTCAGCAGGAGTGGGAACCATTTTTTTGGAACGATGAAGTGCGTGCTGTAACCCACTGAACATTTTGGTTTTGAGGGACGAACTCGATACCTGTTTCGCCAGAAGAGTGGTGACCTCTACCCGAAGTACGGAGGTGTCCCTGCCTCTGACAGAGGGAGAGAGGATGACCCGAAACTTGGGAGAGTCTCTGGCGAACTGGATCGAGTAACCAAGACGGACCGCCATTAGCCACCGAGACAGTGTGGGCAGGTCTCGAGCTCCCAGGGACTGTGACAGGGGGACCAATGGGGACGGTCTGCTTCATCATTTCCACGAGGGGTGGATCGTTGGCTGCCGGAGCTAACCATATGTCACGGGGGTCCCCGGAGGGAAAGTTGGCTCCGTCTTTTTGCCTGCCTGGCGGGACAGCTGCACGCACTGTCGGTTTGAGAGTGGTGGCAGCTGTCGTGTGTGTACAGCTCTACGCCTCGCCAGGGCATGAGAAAAACTCTGTGAGTAAGTGTGCGCCAGGCCCTGAAAAGGGTTCGGCTTTGGTGACGAGGCAGGAGCCGTCCCGTGCTGACCGATCAGAGCTGTGGCTGTGAAGGTCAGGCCCGATTTTGTTCTCCCTAGGGTCTTTCCGTCAGTGTCCCTTCTCTCGAGAAGGTTGCTGATGGGGTGGAGGTTTCCCCCTCTACCTCCGCTTCCGGGGTGCTTCTGGGGGCACAGGAACCGCAGCCGATGTCGAAGGTGTCCTGGGCTGATGGGAAGCAGACGTCACGTGGGATATCGAAGGCCTTTAGGCGGCCGAGTCGCGGCGCAGTAAAATGTGGCTAATTGCCACTGTCTGCTTCTTCACCATCAAAAACTGCTGAGTGCAGTCCTCGGCAGTGTTACCAACAACCCACCCTGCGAGACGGGTGCATCAAGAAAGCGGACGTTCTCGGTGTCACTCTTCTGCGCAAGGTACAGTCGGGGGTGTCTCTCCTGGACCACTACCGTGGACATCGCCCGACCCAGTGCCCGTGCTGCCACCTTGGTCGCCTGTAGAGTGCTGTCAGTAGCGGCACGTAGATCCAGCATTATACCCGGGTCGGCCTTACCCTCGTGGAGCTCTCTCAACAGCTTGGCCTGGCGGACCTTCAGGATGGCCATGGCGTAGAGAGAGGAGGCAGCCTGGCCCGCGGCAGCGCAAGCCTTCGACACCAGTGATGCCGAAGTCCTACACGCTTTGGACTGTAGGTGTGGCCGATTCCCCCAGATGGCAGCTGTCTGCGGCACGTTCCACCCGGGGGATCTCGACGTAGCGTTTGGCTGCCCCACCATCGAGGGAAGTAAGGGAGTCGGAGCTGGTTTGACTGGAGCGGGCCGTGAGTGGAGCACTCCAAGTTTTACACAGCTCCTCATGCACCTCCGGGAAAAAAATGGCACCCGGGGTGGGCGATGTTTGCACCGCGCTCCGACCTCAGGAACCACGTATCCCCGGGTTAGCATGGCTGACATCACTTCTGCTTCCTCCTGAGCTCGTCCCCCTGGGGGGGGGGAGCTCGGATTCGTCAGAGTCGGATGCCAGTCTCCGTCCGATGCTGCGAGCGACATCTAGTCTACTTCACGCATCGTTTCCCAGTGCGTGCCTGAGGATCCGGACGGTATGCCACCGCTGGTTGTGGAACGTTCAGAAGAGCGAATCGGGGTACGATCGGCCCGTGAGCACTTGGCTGGCGGGTTTACGTTCGCAGAGGTCCCCACATCACTAACGTTGCTAACACAGGCGGACTTCGGGGCCTTAGCCACCGACGTCACGGCCCGGGTAGCAGACGAAATGGTGGCTGGTTCCCGTAGGAAGAAAGCCACCCGTGACCGCAACTTCTAAATGACAATCTGCCCGCTGTGCGGGCAAGATGTGTCAACGAACGCTGCTTCAGCGTGCTGGATGCCCAGACACCTAACGCAGCGATTGTGTCCATCCCCCTCCTCGATGAGAGTGCCGCACCAAAGGGAACAGCGGGACATGCCGCGCTGGAGAATGCTCAGTTCTGAAAAGGACCTTTTTAGAAAAAATCTCTAACACCTCCGGAACCGCCGAGATGCCCACGGGAAGGTCAATGTATAATGTAGAAGAAGAAGAAGATTTCGTTGAATTTGTTTTGTTCGTAGTCATGAGTGAAGGCTCTGAAGAACAAAATGAATGAGGAAAAGGAATACTGCAATTTCATTGGCCTTTTCTATAGTAGTCAGAGTTGATTGGTTCTCAAGGGCGAACCCCATCTGTCGTTCTCGACACAACGTCGAGAGACCGACAGAAAGGGAACTCTGTGTTCTTTCCCACACAAACACACACATCCAGTTTCCTCGCCTCTTTTAAGTTGCTTTGGATAAAAGCGTCTGTTATATGCTTAAATGTAAATGTAAATCCAGCTGTATGTTACTCACGAGACAGGAAATTATTGAGGGCCTGGACGTATCTTTCCCAGGTCTCTGTGTACTGTAAGGTGTAAGTAAGTTCAAGTTGATCTCCCCTAGGTCTTATCACCATGCCTAAAAGAAGAAAAGAATGACAGGAAGGAAGAGACACAGAGTGTGTGACTATAATTGACAAATTACACTGTGTTCAGTGATGATGATGGGAAGTCTTGCTTGAGTGTACCTGGAGTTGCAAGTCTGTCCTGGTATGTTGGTCTGTGGTCGTCAAGTGTCTGCAGCATTACATACATGGTGAGAACGAATAAGCAGGCCAGGAAAAAGTAGAATGCCAGATAAAACAACAGGATCAGACCTAAACACACACACGCAGGCCTATATTTAACATCTAAAGAAATCCTCAAGAGCAAACTCCTCAAAACAGTCCATACATGAGAAACATCTGCTATGCTTATTTACATCAAAAATATTTTTGTAACTAAAATAAAACAACAGCAACAATTAAAATATGAATAGAATATATTATTTAATATTATTGATAAATAATTCCTAAAATAAAACATGCTTTAAGACAAGTCTAGTTTGAATGTCTCCTCTGCTCAGGGGCATAGGCAGGGGAAAGCAGGTGGAAAGAGGATGAATGGTGGAGTTTTAGATTTAATTTATTTAAATGCTTTTTTTTTATTTAAATTTAAAATTAGTCATCTTAAGGCCACCTTGTGGGCCCCTCTGTTGAGAACCACTGATCTAGTGGTCATATGTAGAAGTCAATATACTGTACTCTGCGCTGTGTAATGTTACTAGTCAGCACATCCATTCTTACCTGATGTGATGATATTTGACATTATACAATAACATCAACAAATGTTTTTAAACAATATGAACAAATATGAACAAATATTTCATAGTATTGTATTTGAAAGCCAGCCTATAGTTTTGTTTGTAGCATAAACTGATGCTAATGACATAGAGGCAGCCATTTTGAATACTGTCTGTGGGAGCGTTTCCCACCTTAGGTTGTCTTATGACCACACATCTTCATCTACACAAACCACAAAGGTTTATTTGTGCCTTGTGCCTTTCTCCAAGTTTGAGAAACAGTAAGGACAAACAATTCACATAAGATAAATAAATACTGACAAAGATACCCATGAACTGTATTTACAAGACGTCAATGTGATTTAATTTGATGTACACACAGTAAACAGTCTTTTGTAGATGCTTTAGTTGATTTTCAGCATTTTAGTTTATATTTAACAGTTTTATTACTAAATATATCAAATATGTATTATATAATACACGTATCAACTACACATGGATATAATGTATATCATGTACAATATAGGACACTTGTTTCACAGAATGAAATTACATGTAAATAATATTGTTAAATAAAACAATATAAGGTTTTTAGTATCCCATCCGCCTCTTAAATCTTATTTCTTCTCACGAACACATAAAACAGTCTACCATTTTAAACAGACCAGAATGCATCATTCCTTAAAGACATGCAGTGTAGCCCATGGGGTTGTTGGACACCTCCATGCATGTCCTTCAAATATTTGTCTTTGTGAGTATGTGTATGTGTGTGTTTGTGTTGTGTTTCTCTTGTGCTTTGGTGGAAAGCAAGAGCCCATATGCCCGAGGAGAGCTCATTAAGCTTTACAGGACACCTGAGCACCAAGAAGTGAGGCCCCTGGGGACAGCTGATCAGGTTGCCTAATGATAAGGAGGGAGGTATCGGATCTCTGTTCTTCTGCCTCCTAAAGCTCTCCGCACAGACAGGCTTTCACTGACCGATAACAGGGAGGTCACTACAGGCTAGAATTACACACACAGGACACTACTGGCGAATAACACAGAGACTGTTTGTTAATTTCTAAACACAAAACAAAAGAGAGTGAAAAAGGATGCAAGTGATGTGTGAGAGAAAGTGAGAACAAAAAAGGTGTGTATATGTTGCTCTCTAAATCACCCTATCCTAAATGATCAAACCTCTTTAAGCAGTACTTAGCCTCACAGCTTGAGAACTGGCTGTATCACGATGCCTAAACATATCAGCCTCCCTCTGTAAAAGGTATGAGGATACTAAATACCTAGAAAAATTACTCGCACAACTTGGTTTGAGGGCAAAAATGTGGTAATGTATCCTCATTAGCTGTGCTTGCTCTTGTATTTTGCAGTCTGTGTGCATGTGGTAAATGTTGCACACAGTGAGAGTGATACACTATCTGTGTGCTTCTGTTTCTCTATCTCTCTCATCATGATGAAAGTCATCGTACCACTTTCAAACTCAATCTGACAGAGAGCAGCAGTGTGTCCTGGTGTGATCTGATGCTTGTGTGTTCTCATTCATTAGCGCAGACAAGAACCCCACAAACCGTCTCTTTAGATCTGCCCACCTCCATTCTTTTCTAATCTAATTCATCAGTTGCTAAATCCATCAAACCTAATAGGCTGCCATACTATCAAACACAGCTTCAGAGGAACAGAAACCCTTGATCAAAGGGAACAATCTGTCCACTTCCATTTCTGAATATCAATGTTTTGCTTTGGCTCTGTGCATAAATTAATAAGTATAGATAGCAGCCAGAAAGTGCATCTCAGAACATCTAAGCGTATAATTTGATCTGTGGTTTATTTTGTGTAATCTGATGTCCGACCCAGAAGGCCACAACACCTAAAAGCAACCCCAGATACATTTTATTTAAAGACACAAGTGTTCACCGTCCTCGATAGGTCACAATTAAGCTCCAGTAATGAGGATGTACTTTGTTAAAGAATCTAAGCATACCCGGCGTCACTTTGGTTTGGGCACAGACAAAAATAGACTAATTAAAGAGTCTTAGTGTGCACTGTCTTAACTAGGCAGCTAGTCCTCAGAGCATCCTATACTGAGCTCACACGCAAAGTCATAAAGTGCAAGACACTGAGTTCCCTAGAGCAAAATGTGCTGGCATAGATGAAAGTCTTGCATACAGTCATTTAGCATTTCTCCCACTCAAGCACACACACACGCACGCACACTCACACTCACACACACTCACACACACTCACACACAAACACACAGTAACACTGACAGATGAGTTATAGATTGCAGAGGGGCAGTTCCGCAGTGCCACAGTTTAATCCCATCACATCCTGATTGAAAGATGCCCTCACTTCCTATATTAAAATATGGCCTTTTAATAGACTCCATTAGCTTCACCAAGGCGACCAATGAGCCTATTAGAAGAGGATTACCTCACACTAATTCACATCCCCCCACACAAACTCTCAAAATGGCCTTTGGCTAGTTTAATTAAATTTAATGTCAGTGCAAAAGACAATATGCACAATAATCTAAATTGTCCACTTGTACTTTGTGAAATTTAAGGCAGAATTAAATAGACAGTTAGCATAGGAGTATGTTTTAAAAGTTTGAAGAGGTTCAGAGGACATAAACGTCAATGAAGCAAGGAAATTCTGACGCGTGGAATCGATTGCACATAGATTTAGCAGCGTTCAAGCGCATCCATAGATAAACGCATTCTGGATTTCTTTCATGATGTTCTTCGAGTAATGAGGCCCATGCAACTATCTGCAGGAATATTTTCAATATTCAAGCATTTTATTCAGTAAACTAAGATAAACATTTGGCGAGGCAAATAAATGCGGTTAAAAGCGGAGTTGACGTGAAAAGGTATGTGACGCATTTCTGTAAATGCAGAAGTGCAGCGCGCGGGCACAGGGCTTATTTTAATCGAGTTTCAGCACCTCGGACAGCGACAAATCCCTTGAATTCACAAAGTGACGTTCGCTAGAACGATTAGAAGTTGGCACATTATTACATGTTTATAAGCGCACAAATGTGCTTTAAATTGAAAATATACGTGATGTAGCCTAAAATGCTCTTTGACAATCGACTTACCCCAACTGCCGGCGGTCCGACCGCAGAACTCGCCGGTTCTTGGGTTCCAGAAGAACTCCTTCCATTCGCTCTTCTTCTCATCCTTTGCCATTTTCCCAAAATGGATTAAAGAATTTTGTACTCACGGAGTCAACAACTCAGCGCTTAAGCTCTCGTTGAGAGTAATACAATACAGGGGATTGGAGCTATTCAAGACGGGAATAGTGTGTAGATGGCTAGATCTAGCTTTTGGTTCTCAGTGGATAGTTTTTTCTTTGTAAAAAAATACTATTAAAGGCGACTCTCAAGGCACTTTGCAGAAACTTGAGAGCTCAGAAGAGGTCTGAAAATGCCTTATCAGTGATAAAATCTCGTCACAGTTTGCATGCAAAAGAGATCGTCCTGCTTTATCTGAAAAGCCCGGCGTTCTGCCCATCCCTTAATGCAGTGCGCATTCTGCAGAGAGAGAAAGAGCGCGAGCGACATAGAGAGAAGAGAGAGAGAGAGAGAGAGAGAGAGAGAGAGAGAGGTGTGCAGCAAGAGAGAGAGAGAGAGAGAGAGAGAGAGTGTTCAGCAGGATAGAGAGAGAGAGAGAGAGAGAGAGCGCGCGAGCGAGATAGAGATAGAGAGAGAGGGGTGTGCAGCAGGAGAGAGAGAGAGAGACAGAGAGAGAGAGAGGTGTGCTGCAGGAGAGAGAGAGAGAGAGAGAGAGAGAGAGAGAAGTGTGCAGCAGGAATATTCTGCAATGAAACAGGTTCTGTCGGCTCAGCCCTGACCCTCCCCCTTCAGACTAGCCATACGGCGCAGTTAGCCATGCCTTCATGGTGATGGGATCGCCCGGTCTCCCTGTGCTTGAGGAAATGGTACGGTATGGGTATAAAATCAGACAGGACCGGTAGTTACTTAGGTGTGTCATACAGGGTCTCGGGAAGTGTCGTAATTTCCGGTGTGTTGGGCTACATGTTTAGGAGGTAAGAGCTACTGGTGGCAGTTAAACTGTAAAGATGTCAAACAGGGTAAAGGGAGATTCGTCTAATTGACAGTGTGGCTGAGGAGTACTGCGGGCACGTTGAATGGCTTTTTAGTTTCGTGGGCTGTTATAACCTATTTTCGCGTCAAGTTCGTGGTGCAGTACAAGTCATTATCTGTGTGTTACTCATTTCACGCATGGGGTAATGGGAAGGTCATTTTCCACTAATTTATCAGTTCTTTTTTCTGCAGTGACTTGGGGTGTTGGAGGTGTTGCAGCAGGATGAGATCGACGCTATTTGGGGGCTTATTAATTACAGTGACACGCACTTGCGCGCCGGCGCGAATTGTCAATGCATGCGAAATTTGTCAAAGCGCAATTGCGCATGACTCAACCGCTGGCACTCACAGCAACAGTTGTCGGCAAATCAGAATTTTCTTATCTTGAATTATTCATTTAATTTATTCATTCCATCCATCCATCCATTTCCTACCGCTTATCCGAACTACCTCGGGTCACGGGGAGCCTGCGCCTATCTCAGGAGTCATCGGGCATCAAGGCAGGATACACCCTGGATGGAGTGCCAACCCATCGCAGGGCACACACACTCACTCATTCACTCACGCACTCACACCCTACGGACAATTTTTCCAGAGATGCCAATCAACCTACCATGCATGTCTTTGGACCAGGGGAGGAAACCGGAGTACCCGGAGGAAACCCCCGAGGCACGGGGAGTACATGCAAACTCCACACACACAAGTCGGAAGCGGGAATCGAACCTCCAACCCTGGAGGTGTGAGGCGAACGTGCTAACCACTAAGCCACCGTGCCTCCAATTTATTCATTCATATTCATTAATTTATTTATTCATTCATTCATTTATATAACTTGTTTTAAGTTATTTAATTGTAAAAAAAACGATTGGGGCCCCAAGCAGCCGCTTAGTTCGCTTATGCCTCGGGCCGGTCATTGCTGTGATCCTCCCTTTTTTGGTAAAGCTATCATACTACCTGCATGTATAATGGCTGCCTGAACCGGAGTGTTTTTGGGCGGATGTGGACAGTGTCATCGCTGTTCGGGCTGATTTGCTCGATCTCTCTCTCTCTCTCCGCCGTACGTGGGACAATTCCAGCGAATAATAATCCCTTTAACGATCTGCCTTGTAGCGCGTTCTTCTCCACGCTGGTGACGGCGCTACAAGCAATGATATTGAACTCTCGCTGAGGACTTGGAGAGGTGTGATTACCGGACTAGAGGACTATGTATGCGTCACTATTATTGGTTGTTTGATTTTGATTCAATTGTTTTCTTTTCAAGGTATTTGTCTGAATTTTGTTATTTTTCTGTATATGATTTTCTTGTTTCTTTTGTTTTTTTTTTATTTTCTTTCCAGAATTGTGGAACCAGATCCTCGGTTTGTGGTGCTGTGGTTGATTGGTTTGCAATGTTCACAACAGAGAAGCTTTGGCGTGCTGTGACGTGAGCGAGCACAAACGATTGCTGAGTTATAGGATCAATAGAACGACTTCCCCAATTCTGAGTTGGAGCACTTGTGTGTGTGTGTGTTTAGTATTTTTAAGATCATGTATTGTCTGGATTTTAATGCTTTAAATTAAAGGCTAGCTTGTATTTTACATGTTTGGAATAAATTGTTTGCTATCTTCCCCTGTTGTCTGTTACCTGTCTCGGCCGTGGTGCTGGCCTACTAGGTTTGGGTCCCCGGCCCATATCCGGGGTGGCAAAGTCCGTTCCCGGTTTGCTTTCTATCTCTGTCTCCCACACGCACCGCAACCATTGTCACATTTGGCGTAATCTGCAGGGTTTTATCAGTTGTACGGGTACAGACACAGGGATTTTTTGTTGTTGTTGTAGTGACCATATTGTGGAGACTCGTCTGGTGAGTACCCCTTTATATTGTGTAGCTATGTAGGCTGAATTACAGGAAATGAGAGACCTTGTGGCTCAGTTGAAGGCTGACAATGATCTACTGCGACAGGAGCAGACACCTGTTGAGTTGCTTGATCCTAGCGCAGCCTCTAGTAATGCGTCATGGTCTGTAACGCCTATGTCCGTAGAATCAAATGTTAGTACCGTTGAGTGTCTTGTGTTTGTTCCTCGTGAACGGCACTGTCCAAAATTTAATGGTAGGTCTGGTGTAGCTATTGAAGAGTGGGTCGAAGAAGCTCAGGTGTGCATGCGCATGCGGACAATGATGGCTGTTGAACAGGCCTTCTTTTTGTTCGATCACCTTGAAGGAGAGGCTCGGAACAAGATTAAATATCGGCTGAACCCTAATAAGGATAATCCAGAAAAGATTATTTCTGCATTGTGTGAAGTGTATGGCTGTATCGTACAAAGACCCCAGTCTCGTGGTCTGCCACTGCGTTCCAGTTTCGTGATTTGTAGACTGTCAACCGCACAGGGATTTTTGCTCGAGAATGTCTTTGGCAGCCCCATTCGTCTGGCCCTCAAAATCATTCCCAGGGTAACCAGTTATCTCATGATGCTAGGTCAAATTTCCCTAACCAGTCCGAAAACAAGAACACATGCAGAGTCTCAGTTCGGTTGTGGGTATGAATGACTCTTGTGATTTTCGTGCCAGCGGTTCTGTGCCTCGTTTAGTCTCCTCATGCCCACATTTGGTTGTAGCTATTGGGGGTGTGCCCATACCCTGTTTGATAGATACTGGTTCCATGCTATCGATTATCACAGAGAGTTGTTTTAGGTCTGGGTTTGAACCATGGGGCCAGCGTCCATTACAAACCTGCCATTGGTTACAGTTTAGAGCAGCCAATGGACTAGGAATCCCTTATATAGGATATATGGAATTGGACGTGTGGTGTCAGGGTGTGGCATATTGGTGTGCGTGATCCACCTGGGGGCAATTCCAGTGTTCCCGGGATTCTGGGAATGAATGTTCTTGGTCGCTGTTATCGTGAGCTTTTCGGGCAGTATGGACCCACTGTATTTGAGCTACCATTAGTGACCCAGGACATGGGAATATCTCCGGCCTTCCAAGCGTACGGGGGCAATGTAAGTCTGTGGGCATTGGGTTTGTCGTGTACCGGGGGCTCTATGAAGTTTGTAAGAGCAACATGTTCATCCATGTTCATCCATGTTCAGAGATAAGATTGTGTTATTCAAGCCTCTCGACACTGGTTTGCCTGCTGGCTTATTGGCCTCTCCGTCGTCAGTGTATGTCGACGGTGGTATGGTTTGGGTGCCTGTTGTTAATGTGGGTGTTCTCAACGCTGTTTTATACCCTAAAACCATCCTTGGGAAGTGTATCTGGTGGATTCACCTGCCGGACTGACAGAGGTATCTGCGGTTTCGGCTATCACAGTGACCTGTGATACTATGGCAGCCTCAGAAGCAGAACAGGTCGAGAACATAGAACTGTCAGGGTTGTCGGACGAGGAGCAGGGGCAGGTTAGGGCTCTCTTTCGGGAATTCCAGACAGTGTTCTCTGCTGGTGAGGGAGTCTTGGGTTGTACTGACCTCCTGTCCAATGAAATTCCTTTAATAGACGAGACGCCTGTTCGAAAACTCTATAGACTGATTCCTCCATCCGAATATGAGTTGGTTAAGACTCATATTGGCCAGCTTTGATGCAATGGCTCTTTGGCGACCAGAAACATCAGTCTCTCCTGTTGTATCTAGACGACATCGTCTATTCCTCCTCGGTGCAACACCATCTTGAAAGGTTGAGGATGGTGCTGGAACGTTTGCGGGCTGCTGACCTCAAGGTAAATTTGGCCAAGTGTGCATTCTTTAGAGAAAAGGTACGGTACTTGGGATACGTATTATCGCTCCAAGGAATGGCTACGGACCCTGGAAAGGTCGAGGTTGTAGCTCAGTGGCCATGCCCCAAGACTGTGTCAGAGCTACGGATCTTTCTAGGTTTTGGCAGTTACTATAGGCGATTAGTTGAAGGGTTTGCTCAGATAGCAGCTCCGTTGCATCGGCTAGGAACTGAGGTTGGTAAAGGCAAGGGGAGAACTGGGCGACAGGAGTTGTGGGCGTTGTGGTCTAAAAAGTGTGAACAGGCATTTCGGACTTTGAAACAGAAGCTTGCCACCACGCCAGTCCTGGCATATGCTGATTTTAAGCTGCCGTTTATCTTGAAGATCGATGCCAGCTATGTAGGGTTAGGCGCAGTACAGTCTCAAGAGATTGATGCAAGGTGAGACTGGTGGCCTATGCCAGTTTAACGGTCAGGCAATTCCAGCAAATAATAATCCCTTTTACGAACTGCTTTGGAACGTGTTCTTCTGCTCGCTGGTGATGGTGCTACAAGCAATGATATTGCTTGTAGCAACACTTGTAAACACCATGCACTGTGCTGTGTTTTACCTTTTCTATTTTTCCTGTTTGCCCCTGTAAAGCTGCTTTGGAACAATGCACATTGTGAAAAGCGCTTTATAAATAAACTTGAATTGAATTGATATGGAACTCTCGCTGAGGACTTGGAGAGGTGTGATTACCAGCCTAGAGGACTATGTATGCATCACTATTATTGGTTTGTTTGATTTTGATTCAATTGTTTTCTTTTCAAGTTATTTGTCTGAATTTGGTTATTTTGCTGTATATGATTTTCTTGTTTCTTTTGGATTGGTTTCTTTTGTGTTTTTTCTTTCCAGAATTGGGAACCAGTCGTGGCCGAGATCCTCGGTTTGTGGTGCTGTGGTTGATTGGTTTGCAGTGTTCACAACGGAGAAGTTTTGGTGTGCTGTGACGTGAGCGAGCAAAAACGATTGCTGAGTAATAGGATCAATAGAACGACTTCTCCAATTCTGAGTTGGAGGACACGTGTGTGTGTGTGTGTGGGTTTAGTTTTTAAAGATCATGTATTGTCCGGATTTTAATGCTTTAAATTAAAGGCTAGTTTGTATTTTATATTACGTGTTTGGAATAAATTGTTTGCTATCTTTCCCTGTTGTCGGTTACCTGTATCGCCCAATAGCGAACCTGTGTGCTTTGGGTACTCTTTATCCTGATGTACTAGGTTTGGGTTCCCGGCCCATATCTGATGGGCGAGTCTGTTCTCGCTTTGCTATCTATCTCTTTCTCCCGCACTCACCTTGCCCATCGTCAAAATTCCAAGAGAACATCCGACAGTATCTCTCGCGGCCGTTTCCAAGGAGACTCACGCGTGCTCTGCTATGCTATGGGAAATCTGATATCGAATTAGGGGAAGCCTTCTGAAGATCTGTAAATTGCTTTGTGATCCGTTTCATGCAAAGACTCCAAGTTTGAGTTTGCATTATCAGAGGGAATAATGAAGTGCTGTTTTTTTCTGATAAACACAAAATACCAAGAAATAACACTAATGCAGTGAAGGCAATGTATGATACTTGAGAGTAGCTTTGAACTTTTGAATGAAAGGTTTCAACAACATTGTTTGTGCTGTTTGCTTTATTCTATTCTGTTCACCTGTAGATGTGAAAAACTAAAGTGAAATTCTAAAGAACTAAATCCAAAAGGGCAAGAGTCCATCATGCAATCTGTACAGTATTTACCAATAACAGACATATTAAAGGGAAAGTTGTTGCCCTTGGCGGCAACAACGGCAATCAAGCGTTTGCGAAAGTCTTTCGCATTGCTGTGGAGGGATTTTGGCGCACTCTTTTGTTTTAATTCAGCCATATTGGAGGGTCTTTGAGCATGAACACCCTCTTTTTAAGGTCATGCCACAGCATTTCTATTGGAATTAAGTCCAGACTTTAACTAAACCACTCCAGACTAGACTTTCTTTAGCCATTCAGAGCTGAAATTGCTGGTGTGTTTTGGATCATTGTCCTGCTGCATAACCCAAGTGCTTTTAAGCTTGAGGTCACAAACCGATGGCCGGACAATCTCTTTTAGAATTTTCTGGTAGAGCGCAAAATTCATGATTCCATCAATTATGTCCAGTCGTCCAGGTCCTGAAGCTGCAAAGCAGCCCCAGACCATCACACTACCTCCACCATGTTTGACTGTTGGTATGTTGTTCTTTTTATGAATACTGTGTCAATTTTACACAAGATGTAACGGGCCGCACACCTTCCAAAAGTTCCACCTTTGTCTGATCAGTCTACAGAATATTTGCTCAAAAGTTTTGGGGATCATCAAGATGTTTTTTGCAAATGTGAGACGAGCCTTTGTCTTCTTTTTGCTTTGCAGTGATTTTTGCCTTGGAACTCTCCCATGGATGCCATTTTTGTCTCTTTCTTATTGTAAAATCATGAACACTGACCTTAACTGAAGCTAGAGAGGCCTGCAGTTCTTTAGATGTTGTTCTGATCTTTTATGTCCTCCTGGAAGAGTCCTCGTTGTGCTCTTCGAGTAATTTTGGTAGGCCGGGAACTCCTGGGACGGTTTACCACTGTTCCATGCTTTCTCCATTTGTGGATAATGGCTCTCACTGTGGTTCGCTGGAGTCCCGAAGCCTTAGAAATGGCTTTGTAACCCTTTCTAGAAAGATACTTTTCAATTACTTTGTTTCTCATCTGTTCTTGAATTTCTTTACATCGCGACATGATGTGTTGCTGTTTGAGATCTTTTACACTACTTCAGTTTGTCAGACAGGTTCTGCTTAAGTGTTTTCTTTATTCAACAGGTCTGATGATTTACCAAGGGGGGCAATTACTTTTACACAAAGGGTTAGAAATGTTTGGATTGTTTTTTCCCTTAATAAATAAAACCATCATTGAAAAACTGAGCTTTTAATTTTGGTTTTCTTTGAGTAATATAAAAATGTGTTTGATGATCTGAATCATTTAAGCATGACAAATATGCAAAAAAACAAAAAATCTGGAATGGGCAAATACTTTTTCACACCACTGTATGTGAATTTCAACCCAATCTCTGTCACATTTCTCACAAACACTCAAACTCGCACAAGTGATGTTCTGTTCATCATATAAAATTTATTTCATGACGATATCAATGCAAATATAGCACTACAGTGATTTCCAAGGTACACCGTATCTTACCATACCAATATATTATGGCACTCATAATATGGCCACCGTTTATGTAGACACGCAAAGCCGACAGTTTCTGTAAACTAGTTTACCCAATAATACTTAAGATACCCTTTTCATCTTTATAAATTGCCACTAGATGATTATTTATTATGTCTGAAGTACAAACTGGGCACAATTTAGACTGGGACGCAGCCCAACCTTACTGAATGTTTAAGGAAATTCTTCGAGAACTCCCAGCATGCATTGCACCAGCCCTCCTCTACTATGGTGGTCCTTCACTCTGTTTGATAAAGACTGTATTTAAAATGGCCCTCTGGGTGGTGCAGTGTTGCTATGAAACCCTGGTCTTATGGTAACAACATGTCAAACCCATCATTGCAGAATTGCCTTCACATTTCTCAGTAGTGTTGCCAGGGTGAGAATTGTACAGGTTGGTGCTGCTAACTAGTAAAAAAATAACAACAACTGTTAAATACAACCACCACAACAACTGAGAAACATTCAATTGCCAACAGTTACAGAAGGATCCAATCCTTGGAACTCCATTCTAAAAAATATATAAAGTACTCCAAAAGAAAGCAAAGAGAAATGAAATAACAGCAGTGAGGGATATGTAAGCAACAGTAGTAATATAGCAGCATAAGTAATTCAAAAAGAACCAAATGTTATTCCAGCTGGGTCTATCTGTACAGAGACACAAGAGTGTGTTTGTGTGGGTATGAACGCAATCAGACTTAAAAAGCTGCTTAAAGGGACTTGCATGATACTAGCCGGAGAAAAGGATGGTGTTGGTTTGAGACTGTGCCTTTAGTAGAGAGGGCTCACCTATCAGCGGTCCATTCAGTACAGTGTAGACAGGTAGCCACAGATAAAACTACTAAATTTCTTTATAAAACAGTTAAACACCTTGTACTTATACATTATATGCTACAATATAGTTATTGATTACAAGTATGAAAGTGGAAATAATTGCTACATAATCAATACAGTTGTCAATGTCTATTTTACAACTTTTAACACTTGTGAACTTTTTTCTTGTTGTTGTTTGACCTTAGGTGCATATGTGAGTAGATTTCCTTTGTGCGGACAGGTTCCAGCATTTGTTTGAGGAGCACTGCTGCATGTTCTCATTCCAGCAGGGCACTTGAAGTGTACTGTATATATGCACGTGAATGTATGCAAGGTGAAATTTGACCAACATATAAATATAATCCCTAAGAAAAATGATGACAAGCTTCACTCTGTCTAATATGATGTGATTGACAAAGACGGTTTATATTTGTGGTGATCTTCACTCTTAGCCAAAAATCAACTCCAGCTCGAGACTACATTTCCAAATGGATTGGTGTCAATTGGATGCTAATTTATGACACGGATTAAGGTTGGGTGACAACCCAGAATGAATGTAAACTGATATAGATATGCAGAATACAATGATACGTGTTAAAGCACCCTATACACTGGTCCATACATTCTTTTCAATAAAGCTCTTCCTGTGACATCATCGATGGCACATTTGTAAATCATGTTTTCTGTGAATGTTACAAGATTTGTGAAATAATGCAAATCAAGATGTTATTGGTTATCCGTCTCCATTATTTTGTTGGAGTTTGTTGGACTGGGATTAATATCGAGATCACTCTTCTGCATGAACAATTTGCAACAAAAGTCACAAACTCGACTGCTTTCTTCCATTTCTCAGATATGCAGACTCGCATGGCACAGCACTCATCAAATTGGCACTCAATAGGCAGTAATTAGACCTATGGTTCGAAATGAACATTTATACAAACTACAACAGCCCTTCATCATCCATAACTGGTTTTGAATATGTAGGCAAGAGTGTACTGTTTATATTTTGATATCCTGTAACTTGTATTTCATCAACCTTCTACCTTGCGCTGCACCCTTTTGCGTCTCTTCCCCTGCAGTCTACGTCCAATCTTACACACCTCTAATGCAAAGGTTTCCAAGTTCACCATGACACACACACACACACACTCTGTCACTCTTCTGGAATGTAAAAAAAACATCAGTCCTGTAGATGCCCAGGAAACAGCAGCATTATTGAGTAAATCTGGTCAGTAAAAAGTCACAAAAGTTATTTCAGTGTCTCTTCATTTTATACACAACTCAAATTTTGATCATTTTTTGATTCTGTAGAAGAAAAGAATGTAAGAGTTCCCCACTCATCCTTTATATTTATCAGAGTACAAACATCAATGCACTCCAAACGCTTCCAGTGTGTTTGAAAAAGGTTGTAAACTCAGCAGCACAGGTTATATTTGCAGCAGATCTGAGAGAGTTCGAACTGAGGTGGCTCTCTAGTGATTTTTTTGGAGTGTGTGTAAATGTGTGGATCAGGGCTGCTGCAGTTATGTGGCACGTGAACACTGAGTGAAGAACTTCTCCCCGGCTTCTAAAGAGAGACTGAATCTAAATCATGCTATTTTTTCAGCAGAACGTCTGTACTGTACAATCTTAATTCTCAATTTTGCTTTCCAGTGTTTTAAAATCTCTTCATTCAAAGGCCACTTTTCTCATTTCCAAAAATCCATATCTTTTTACAAAAAGAAAAAACACTTCTTCCCTCAAGTCACTTTTTCTTACTCTACTGGTCAGATGGCCGTGTCCCACACCACAGCCTGTGGCCTCTGGCAGGGCGGCGTTCCAGTCTTACGTGGTTCTGGTGTCCTCCTCCAGCTGGGTAAAATAGGCATGCTGTCCTGCTTACATAAGCTCTTATCTGGCCTGCGATGAGCTTTAATCTCCTTACATAGGCAGCGTTTCCTTTCGATCACTTCCAGGAGCTTGCCGTCACGCTGGGACTGGGTTGGGGTGGTGCCGCTGGTGCCCGTGCTGATGGGTAACTGGGCCTGGGCAGCGAGCTGAGCCAGCTGCTGGAACTGGAGCTGGACCTGCTGCTGGTACTGCTGCTGCCGGCTCAGTGATGGACTGCAGGGAGACTGTAACTGCGATAGCGCGTGAAACTGGGGAGAATTAGAGAAATAAGAACAACAAAATCTTTAATAAAAACTCTCAAACCTTTTTTCACCTTTTTCTTGATCAAATGCAGGTGTTACAGGGGGGTCCCGTTTCTCAAAGCTATTTACATTTCACCATGGCTTTGATCTTCTCAGTAAACTTTCGGGAAAAATGACAAAATCCCTGGGATGGAACCCGTAAAGGTTCCCTTTTGCACCCCCACAGGTATAAAATGTTGAACCTTTTTGTGTACATAATTGTACCCAAAGGCAGTGATTCTCAAACGTTGTAAGCCCCTCTGTGTAAAGTGCATCCCTTTGTGGCCCCCCCAAATAAAGACTTGGAATTGAAATTAAACCAAGACATATTCAGTGCTGGAACATCAATTATTTTGCTTAGTGGTCTTTTTTTTCTGATGCTTATTTGCATAAAATCTATGATATTTTCTATATTTTATAAAATCCCACAAATCCCCTCTGTAGTCCCCCGGGATCCATCTTGGGGCCCGTAACTGAAACTGAGGACCTATTGTGTACCTTTAACCTTGTATAGTTATTGTTCTGTACTGTGTTTAATTACATGCTAATAAAATACTTTGAAATGATGAGGGAAACCTGTGAAAATATTTTCTTCTGTCCCTCTTTTCGATCTCTTTTCTATTAAAGGGACCCAAAAATGAACATTCAGTCATAATTTACGAACCCTTAAATTGTTCCAAATCTGTATAACCGATATCTAAAATAGAAGTTTTTTCCTCTTACTATAATTGCAATTTGTGCCCGAGAACTGTTTGGTAACAAACATTCCTTCAGATATTTTTCTTTGTTTTCAACAGAACTACTAAATGTAAACAGGTTTGGAACCAATTTTAAAAATGATGGCAGAATTTACATTTTTGGGTGAAGTAATTCCTACATACATTCACACTTTCTTCTCCTTATACAATTCCTAATAAAACTCCTTACAAAACCGACTGACCAACTCGCAAGTTCACTTGCCACAGGTGATTTTTACATTCGTTGAATTTTGGAGCTGGACTGGGTGTGAGCTCTATGCTATATCAAACAGCGCCACCAGATAGCGGCATAGCGCCAACTCACAGCATCAATCCACACTTCTACTCTAAAAGAGAAGGTCAAATCCGCTCACAGAGTCAATCTCTGTGCTACACACAAACACACACACGTACCGACTGCGTCAGCATGTGAACTTTTGCCAAGAGACAACAGCACACCAGGGGAAAAGAATAGAGGCTGCTGCTCTGCGCCTAACATAAAGCAACGTAAACTGAATACGAAAGATTCCTGCTCGCATGTTGCCAGTTTCACGCCAGTCTCTCCTGGTGTATATAACACAACCCACACATCACTAGAGTACCACAAACTGGAATATCCCCATCAATTAACACCCAAAACATGAAGCTTCCCCACGTGTTTGCAGTCTGCCTGGTGCTCTCCAACATATTCAATGTTTAAAACTCTCAAAATGGCTCTCTAGCAAAACTGAGAAAGAGACACTGATGCCAGAATCAAAGCCCGTCACAGACCGGTGGCGAGACATCGGCAACTGCAACGGGTTTGAGCTTGATCATTTACCGACTGTCTTTCTGCATGCTACGGATTGACAGAAAATAGAAACTCCAAACACATTTTGTTTCACTGCTGCAACTGTTTGCTCCACCCATCTGCTGCATCTGTCACTTCACTTTTATTCTGTCACCCCCTGTTTTCTTTTCTATGCTGCATTTCTCTGCCTCTCTCTCTTTGTCTGTCTTTCCCCTGCTGCATTTGTCTACCCCTCTCTCTCTCTCTCTCTTTGTATTCATCATCCCCGTTTTCCTCTGCACTCGTTGACCCTGCAGCGGAGCGCAGTGCTGAGCTACAGACTTGTTTGGGTGGAGATGCTGGTGACTCAATGGGGTAAGAGATTTACCTAATGACTGTCTGGAACAGCAGCCACAGGGGCACAAAACGGAAATGAAATTAGTTACAGATCACCTGGCGTAACTGTCATAGCTCGGTGTCAATTACACTTGCGCATGTTAACCAGTTCTACTGAATCCAATTAATTACTGAAATATCCAGACTGAAAAACAACTATATCATTTCAAAGCATTTGCTGAAATTTGGAGCTAAAAAGCTTAATGTTATTTGACAGATTTCCCCCCCAGAAAGTCAGGCTGGTGTGTGAGGTGATTTAAAGGTCATTGCAACAGGATCCATAGTTCTATAAGAAACAGTGTGTTCCCATACGGTATGTGTTTTTTAAAGGGTTTATGACGGTTCACAGAAATGTTTCACTGACATGTCTGTCTTCTGTCTTTTAAGTTCGTAACTTAAAAGCTGAAACTGTAAAAGTCGGGTGTAGTAAATTTGATTATTTTCAATGACCCGCTGATATGGTTAAAAATTTTGAGTAGTAACAGTAAATTCAGAAATTACAGTTCAACCCACTGTCACACCAATCCGGTCACAGCAGTTTACGGCAGGCAAAGATTATCTGTGATTTATGTTTTAGTCTGTTTAACACCCAAATCTATTTTCAAACTGTGGGTTGAAACGGTGGGATAACTTGGGTGGTGGAACATCTTCAGTCCAGTTAATGCCTAGCAATGACAACGGATTTGATATCTTACCATTAGGTATTTTGGTATTGCAGTTCATCTTATATTCAAGTCATATAATGACAAGAAAAATAAAAACTACTCTCCACCAAGAGATAATAGATTCTTATTTTCCCCATATGTGACTCTGGATGTGAAATCATGTCTTAAATTTTATAATCTAATTATGAGAATAGGAGCATCAAAGGTTGATTTCAACCATACACTTCACCATGATTTCAATCTTTAACATGGTATTACTCAGTCCATATTAAAAATATCAAGGCTATGTTTTCACATAATTTTACTTTATCTAGGGTGATTTAAAGAAGATATTTTTTACAAAAAAGTGACTATAATTGGGTTTTCACAGGAGTGGTTGCATATCTCCATTATTTGTCTGGAGGTACATTATACTTTACTCGTCCACTGTAGGTGTCCTGGAATGAAAAAGTTTGGTAACCACTAATATAAACCATCAAAATGATATGACGTGCATAAATCATCTTAGCTGAAAAAAGAAATATTTAAAAAGAAAATACGTTTGGAACAGGATGAGGTTAAGCAAATGACAGAATATACATTTACATTACATACAGTTAAATTTTTTGCTAAACTATTGCTTTAATGATACTGTTGAAAGGCCAAGGCTTTTTTAACACTGTACAAAGAAGTCCTACTGATAATGCACATAATACAGTACCTCGCCTATGTACTGAGATAACAATAATACTGCAAGAATAATTCCCTGAGTATGTGTTTATCCCGAGTTAGTTCCAATTTAAAAGTTTTGCTGTGAGATACCTGGTTAAGAACTTCTCTGGCTGGCAGGCTGCTCTGTCTTTGAACGTCACCCCCCACTTGCCTCACTCCTGATGTGGAGGATGACCTGCCGAGGCGACCCAACTCTATAAAAGGATAAAGACATGGTTAATTTCAAGAAAGTCGTCAAGTCTAAAGCTAACATCAATCTAATGTCTATCTATCATAAACATTCATAGCATTAACCAATTCCATTATCATCTTGCAGGATAGTATGCATAATGAAGATGGTTTAACTGTGCAAGTCACTCATTGATTTGCATGTGTCGGCTATGTGGATGTAGCACCCGATACACTAGGTTGTGGGAAATGTAGCTGAGTACCACAATCTGCCACTCAGCATTACTCCATCACTGCCATCCAGGGAAATAAACCAGTTCTTTAAAATGCTCAGCTACACTATCCATTTACATATCCGCTTGCTTATAACATTCTTTTCCATCATTGATTTTCATTTGATGCATTACTGCTGCCATGGTACACAAACAACTTCTTAAAAATCTGTTTACCATCAGCTTTTCGTGGACGGTAAGAAAAGTAACGGTGATTTCACCAGGCAAACAGAGCTGATATTTCGGCATGCAGTGAATATTCTAGAACGAACCTCATTTACACAAAAAGACTCATGTTCACACACTGATCGTTCTTTCTATTATAATTACTTATTTTGTTTCTTATCTTTTAACTCCCGAGCTTTGCTTAAAAATCCTATGTACTACTCGTGCATGTTAAAATGGCAAATAAAACTTTAACAACGTGAACAGAATACATATGGCACAACTCAATAATGTAAATGCACATATAGGACCTGGTTCAGTTTGACTGTGGGTGGTATAAGAATAAGATGCATGATGTGCCCTGGAATACTGAATGTATAATGCTATATGGTTATTCATAATAGCTGGAGATTTATGTGGTGACTTATGAAGTGACAGCCTGCTTACCTGTTAGCAAGTTACAATACTGTCCATGTAGAAATGTTATACTAGTGTACTGTATACTGTTGCTTTTTTGAAGTATATTCATTTATTGTTTCAGTAGACTGGTTTTCAACAACACTGACTGTATTCAAATTCTATTATTTTTATTTATTATTTCTTTAAAAGTTTTTTATCTCTTATTCTACACTCTTGATTTTTATCCAGATTTTGGGCTACTGAGGTCACGACAGAGGCCAAGAGAATCTTGGATCTCACCTCCGTTGCGGCATGCTGGGAAAGTTTGGCATGGTAAAGGCAGCCCAGCCCGTATCAGTCCTCTCAAACCTGGGGGTCCGTCCGCCCCAGCCAAACTCTCACTGTGTCTCCCTGTTGCCCGCACAGGAATCCCAGAGTGTCCTCCCCCCCGCAAAGATATTCCAATATCATCCCTCTCTCTCCTCAACAGAGCATCTGCACTGCCATTCCACACATTTCCATCTTCCTCTATAGAGAAACATAACAGGACAGAAAAATACAAATAAGTGTGTGTAACATACCAAGTTATGGAAACAGATCAGCATAACAACAAGCGAAGTATAAATATTCATGACATGAAATTTAAGTTGAAAAATGATTTATAATTTCAATTTAATAAAATTAATCAAAGCATTTTTCATTTCTCAGATTTTTCTTTTTGTCACTATATCAAAACAAATATACTGCCGTGGAAAAACTGAATTTACTGAATTTACTATTTATAGGCATGTGTTTAGGTAAAATTATAATTGTTGTGTCATTTTGTGAGCTACAACAATATTTCTCCCAAATAAGAATATTGTTTCTTCTTTGCAGAAATTGGGAGAATGAGTAAATAATGCTCTGTATTTTTTCACACATCAAATACTGCAAAAAAAAACAAGTTCATATTCGCGCTACAGTAATACTTGTACATGTGTTTAGGAACAGTTCAAAAACATTTTTTTTAATGCAATAACTTCTGTTGGGTGACTTTATGTCACTCCTAAGGTTTGATTTTGTTGAACTGCAATGGTCACAATGCATCTAGAAATGCTGATTATATAAACATAAGTAAAGATCTCATTAGTAACATTAGTAATTTTTTCACGACTGTACATTTAATCAACATAACCCCAGTGATAAACAAAATGTTCTCATCACTTACTCTCCGTTTCTCGACTCCCATGACTGAATGACAATTTTCTATGCATGGGCCAGTAAGCCTGTTCATCGGTGAGCCCCAGGCCAGCTGCACTCTCCCAGGGAATGAACCCAGTCTTGGCCTGAAATGCCTGGGTCACAGATCCAGTTTTAGGGTCCACATGCACTCCGCGCAGGCTGTCATAGGCGGGTGGCCGGCGAAACCCGACAGAGGGATAGGTCCAGAGCAGCGGACTGTTGGAGGGAGGAGGTTTGTAAGCAGGCAGGCCGTGAGACAAGTGAGGGGTGTGTGAACGGTGCATATGTGAGCGTGACGGCAGACGCTGCGTCGAAGAAGAGGAAGGTGCGGTGGCTGCTGTTGATGATGACGGTAGAATCGGGGTCGGCGTGGTGCTTGTACCGGTTTGAGAAGTGTGCGCATAGGTGCTCGAGGTGACATTATCACTGTGGCTGGATAACGGTGTGCTCGAATCTCTCTCCCGATCACGATCTCTGTCTTTATCTCGATCTCTATCAGGCTTCTCAGACTTGAGCAGAAAGCTGACCGACTTACCCTCCTTAGGCTGTGTTTGTGTCTGGGTGGAGGACTGAGACGAACCCTGCCCTGACCCTTTGGTCGAGCTCTCTTTCTCAGGTTTTCGGTAATGGTGATAGTGGGACGGCCTGTGGTGTGGGTGATGATGATGATGGTGGTGGTGGGAATATGGAGAGGAGGATTTGGATGATGGCGGGAGGGGAGTGGAATGACTACGGGCTCTAAGTCCCGGTGCCGGTCCCAGCTGTCCATCCTTCCTCTCCTTCTCTCTTTCCTTCTCGACTCCCGAGGAATCTTTGGAATTGCTGGTGGAGCTCGTGCTGGAGGAGGTGCTGGTAGACAATGGCAGGCTGGAGGCTGACTGCACGCTTATCTTGGCCGAGCTGGTCTTATGCTGAGCCCCCACCCCACTGGAGGCAGCCGCTGGCTGGGGAAAAGCCAGGAGCGGGGGCTTGTGTTGAAGCAGGTTAGGAAAGGGTGCCGGGATCTTACTGGCGCTGGGCTCATGTTCCAGCTTGGCCCCGGGCAACAGGAAGGGCGTGGGGGCACGTGGAGGGTGCGGTGAGGACGAGAGTGGTTGAGGTACGGGAGTGGAGGAGGCAGAAGAGCAGGATGAGGGAAGAGGTGAGGAGTGAGAGATGGACACGGTGGCTTTATGCTTGGAGGAGGAAGCGCAGGCTGGAGAGGAGGAAGAGGGACGCGGAAGAGAGGAGGAGGTTGAGGAAGATGAGGAGGAGATGATGGAGGAGTGGTACGCTTTGGAAGATTTGATACGATCGTGTTTGAGCGGCAAGCGCCGATGGGCTTCTCGCGCCGCGTCGTCTGGTAGGGGGTACTTCATCTCTTCATAAATAGCTTCTCCTTGGTCCGAGTCAGAATCGGGTGTGGTGGCAGAGGGTGTCAGGGGATGAGGAGTCGGGGCACTATGAGTTTCTCGGGTAAAAACCTGGCCCACCATCTCTATGTAAACCGGCTCATCATCTCGGCCCTCACCCCGTTGAGAGGGCTCAGAGCTCTGGAAAGGAAGAGGTGTGGTCGGAGGCGGGACCCGAGGGGGCGGTGGGTCAAAGGAGAGCTGTGTGCTTGGACTCCGTTTGGGCTTTAAGGGAGGAACTTTCCGGCTTGACATATCACCTGAATCGGATTTCTTCATTCCTGAAATCAGAATAAACAAAACAAAAAAAATAAAAGAAATAATATTACGATTTACCAAACACACAGAGGACACAAGTCATGTCTGAACAGCGTTTACTTTTTGACACATTCCTGGTGTCAATATGCACGTCTGTCATTTTTATCTATCAAACTGTAATAAGCTTTGAAAAGACTAAATTTTTTTGTCAACATTTAGTCTCTTCTTTCTCAATATGAATGCACAATAAGTTAAAAAAAATCTAGCCCCCTACAAGCCCCCCCCCAAAAAAACATACCATTCCTCTTCTCATGTTTTGATGAGTGATTAGGAGGTGGAGGTGGCGGAGTCTCCGGTGGTGCGTGGACCCCACGAGAGGTATGTTCCTGCTCCTTGCTGGAGGTGAGCCGGGTGTTGGGGTGGCGTTTAGGCTTAGTCGGAGGGCAACGGGATGGATTCGATTGGTTTTGGGGGTCTGAGTCTGGATAATAACCATTCTCCATCTCTTCCTCCTCACCAGTGCCCACAGCGTGGCATGACTGAGAACGTGGTGCCATGGCCGCCACACAAGAATGGGGCGACAAGTCCTGAGACGCAGGCATCGTCATAAATCCCATTCGGAAATGACGGCGAAATGACGCCAGATCCCGAACCTTCCCAACTGTCGCAGAGGAGGCATCTTTATAATTAGAGCTGCAATAGAGATAGAGAGAGTTAGGTCTGGGCATGAGAGATGGAATCAAAAATTTAGAGAAATGAATTATTTCCCTGTGGAGAGATTCTTTATGGGATTAGAATAATACATTTGTTTCTCATTGTGCTGTAGGCCATCTACCTTTTCTTCTCTTTCTCTCTCTCCTCATTTCCGAGTTTCTACTGAAAAAGCTCTATTAATAGCTCACAGTCAATTTCATTTTTGTCTCTACAGCCCCCGTTTTACACTTTCCTCAGCTCATTTCCTGACTTGAAACACCCCCCCCTAACTATCACACAGCCCAATGCCTGAACACTCACACTCACGTACAATGTGTTTCTTCCACCATGGTGGGACCCCTAGGAACACATAACCCTCACACACAAACCTTCCAGCATTTTTCACTATGAAATTATTTAGGATGTTTTAATTGCAGTTTCCTCGCTGTTCTTGTGCTGTCCATCAAACATTGAACACACATGTACACACAATTTGTTTCATTGTTTTTTGCCTTAGTATGCCTTTTCAGAAAGTACAGTAGAGATTGACAGGAAAGTTTAAGGAGAGAGTGGGGAACGGGATCAGGAAGTACCGCGAGTCAGGATTTGAACACGGGTCACTGGTTCAGTTGCACTATGTGTCCGTGCGCTAACCACTAGGCCAGTGGTTCTCAAACTTTTTTTGCTTAAGTACCCTTTTTATGATTTTTCAAGCCAAGTACCCCTTGACCAGACCGCAACATTTTGAATTAAAATACAGTGAACTGAGGGTCAGACATTTATTATATCTGATGCCCCCAAGCAGGTTTATTGCTTATAAACATTTCTGTAAGTAGCTTTACGCAACTATGTAAATCTCTTAAGTATTAGGCATAACAGTTAAAGTTAAATCAGTGCTTTTCAGTTCAGTAAAATCAACATTTCTTTAACATTTAACCGCAACCTCTCCTAACTTGCATTATTTCGCACCCAGACACTGCTCCTGATTCTGGGTCCGGGTCTCAAAAACTAACTCTTATAAAATGCGCTTTAAATATATGAATATGACTTTTTTATGCATATTTGTGTAGTCCTCATTTCATATAACAATACTATTATCACAATTTATTGACTTATTGATTTTCATTATTTATTCCTAAATTTGAGTTTCTCTCACGTATCCCCATTTGGGAACCACTGCACTAGGCTATCAGCGCCAACATTGTTTCGATGTTTGTGAGGACAAAATAGTCAACAGACTAAACATGATTTTCCTCTTTTATCAGCCTTCATTACTACCGATGACCACCTAAAATCCCATTACGTCACTGTTTCTGACGTGTTTCACTATATTTAGTATTTTTACAAATGTGTCTGTTAAAAGTACAGTCAAACCTCTACACAAAGAGCCACACACATGGTCAGGATGAATGATAACAGAGGAAGTGGTTCATGCCTGCCTGTGAGACCATTATTCTCCTCCCGTCTTGTCTTGTCTCGCTTCTCTTATTCTTTTTCTCATTATTCCCTTCTCATCTCCAAAGTTTTCTCCCATTTCTAAATATTTTCCACATCCCCACTTCATCTCTTGTTCCTCTGACATCATATATCTGCAAACATTGTTTAATCAGCTGATCTTTCACAATCTGCCCCAATACAAATAAAGACTTTGTCCGCAGGCTCTCTCTCTCTAACCATCGCTCTGCATTTCATCTTTTCTCATTGTCCTCTATCTGTAAGCATGCACTCCCTCTGTTTCCACGGCAACTGGGCTGTCATTTGTTTATTGTTTGCTGTTTTTTTGTCTCTAAACACCCAACTGAGAGCACACAATGGCATATGCACACATAAAAATACACACACAGGCTAATTCAGGTGTGGTGTGGCATAGTAGTGGGTGGTAAATAGTGGGCTGCCATCAGTACAAACACAATACACTTACAAAGAGAAATGATTCACTATTACTGCTTTTTTTGGGGTGGACAATTGTTTTTCTTGTATTCAATGTGTCTCATGTAAAGCTGCTTTGTAACAATGAAAATTGTAAAAAGCGCTTTATAAATAAAGTTGAGTTGAGACATGAAGGGGAGCTGGAAGAGTATTTTTCCATTGTACAGAGCTACACTGTGGAAAATTATGCTGAGCAAATATTGCACTTGTAGTAACTGAGGAGAACTCTAATTCTTTAGCTGAAGTAAAAACAACTTTAATTGGGATAAGCTTTTTTTACATACAGTACCATAATTAATACTGAAAGCATAGGAAACTTTATCGGCATGGCTGATATTGTCTACTTCAGAAATTGTACAAATTTTAAGTAACTGCAACTTCTAGTCAGGAGAGTTTAAGTAGACTGTCTCGCAACTTATTCTATATATTTATATCCAGCTCTAACCCTAATCTTAACCTAACAGTCTATACTCCAATGAGAGTTAATAGACATGTAGTTTCAAAGTCAGTAAAATGTCTAAAGTGGACTATCAAAATAACAACCAACCCATTTTTCTTTTAAAAGAACAAGCCTGAGAAGCAGAAGAAAAACTTTGCTTTCACTTACTTTTTCATTAGAGATATTCCTCCCGAAAAGCATAACCGTTTTATGAATTCTACCTGTCAACTTTCATACGCTCATAAACAATGTCTAGAGTCCCCTGTTGTCCCCTTATCTTTCTCCTTCATGAAGGTTTACATGCTTGAGGCCCATATGGCGGCATGGTCTAGTGTTCTATAGTGTGTGTGTGTGTGTGTGTGTGTGTGTGTGCGTGTCTGACTGTACGTGTAGCTTTGTTGTCAGGGGAAGGACAGAGAAGATGCTGAGCTAGTACAGTGTGACACATACTAAAGCATACAACTGCAACACATGATTATGAGTAAAACACAAAGAATATGAATTAACCATGATAATTATATGAAACATCATAGTAACATCCAGGTACTGTACAAGCTAGACAAAACCTTTGAAGAAGTTATTCTATCATTATTTTAGAAGTGCTGCCCAGATTTGTACACTTATGGGTGAATTCAAATAAATTCAAATGCAGGTAATATAGTATTCTGTAGAATGGTTTAGAATGTTAATTAATTATTAACATTAATGTTGATTATTTTAAATAAACAAAATCTATGTGGCATTAAAAATTAATCCTAAAATGCAGCAATGCTTCTCTGCATACCATCGATCAAAATCCTGAGGGTGCCCCTGAAATGGAGGACAAACGGTTTCAGCTACACACTCCATAGTCAAATATTACAAACCTGAATCATTTATGAACCATAATGTTTATTTAGGGATATTGTTTGAGATCCCTTGACTCCTTTATTCTACACCAGAACAGTGTATCAACTATATGACCAGTTCTTCCTCAGATCTAATGAGAGGGAACAGACTCATATGTCATATGAGGTTTGTGTCAAAGCTGCAAACATTCTGTTCTCTCTGTAAGTTTCTTCTCACTCCACGGGTGAGAAGTGGATTTTGGGTTGTACACTTTCATCTGACACAGCACTTCAAACAGCAGAATAAAAGCAGCAAACTGAAGCTACATGTCAGCTCTGAAAGAGGAATATTTCTGCTGTTTTGTTTAAACAGTTTCTTCCAAGAAAAATCCATATCTCTTTTTTAGTTATTCAGTTATTTCACGGTTAATCAGCCAAGGAATTGTGTGTAATAGTGCGCAAGCTATATTGACTAGTTTTTGATGTTTTAAAATAGTGTTTTTTTGTGTGTCCATTGACCATAACTGCATGAAAACGAGTGATCAGTAGAATCCTTCGATATTACACACAAAGGAAGGCATATGTTTGTCACGATATAGGATGAGTAAATGATGACTAAACTTTCAACTTTTATTGCACTGTCCCTTTAAGGTTACACAACACGAGTCTGTTATATGACTATAAGTTTTAAGTTTACATTCATGCAAAGAATACGATTTCTACACATTTCGGGAGATAAAGGATTGGCTTGATTCATTAATTAGTTGACTCAAAAACAAAGACATAGGAAGAAGAAAACCAAGAGATAGATGAATGAATGAAAATCATCTGCATTCAGCGGCAGAAAGGAAGAGGATGGAGGGATTGAATAAAGGAGTGGGTGGATGAGAGAGGAAATGGACGGATCCTCCAGACAGAGGGAGAGCGTGGGTGGGTTACCTCTCATGTATCTCTTTACGGCTGTGAGGACTGAAAGAGGATAGAGAGAGGTGAAGAGAGTCAAGATAACTGCTTAAAGACATCGTGCATGTGTAATGCGACAGCACGTGTCTGTGAGTATCTGTATGTGTGCGTGTAAGAGCGCTTTATACGAAGTCGGCTAAAAGCAGGCACGCTTTTTGAGCTCAGGATGTGTTGTGGGTTCTGCGTGTGTCATGAATGTAGAACACGGTGTGGATGAAAAGCGCTTTGATGTCCATTTGCACAGGTGTCACGGACAATCATCTGAATGCATTTTCCTCTTCATCCAGAAACAGAGAGAGAGAGATAGAGAGAGAGAGAGAGAGAGAGCAATCAAACCTGTGTTGCTATGATCAAATAGTGTACGAAGGAAGCATCTCAAGAAAAAATTTAGCAAAGTAATGGTTCTTCTGCTGGTGACCCCAAATACTACAGGCTAAAACATACTTTTATCTGCTAGATTATGTTATTTACTCATGTATTTTGCTTGCTCTCAGAAACAATCTAAAGGGACTGTAATTCTTTGTTGATGCAAGTTAAGTTTGGGTTAAGTTTATGCTGGTTACATGTCCAGGGTGTTTATCCTGCTGTAGATAGCTGGAACAGACTCAAGCATCCCCTGCAACCCCAATAGAACAAATCAGGAATGAAAAGATGAAATTATAATTAAAAAAAGATATGTAAAAAAAATGTGTTTGTATTTAAAGGAGCCGTGTGTAACATTGACACCCCTAGAAGTTGAGCTTGGTATCACAGTCCAAATTCAAAAAAGCCCCGCCTCCTCCTCAGACTCCATGGTCACAGGAGTTGGCAGAAACTTACAGGAGTGTAATGTAAAGCATCAGCTCTTCCACTGTAATTTTATATGATAATTTAAAAGTTTGCAGTGGTTTTGTTGTTTGCAAATAAAACTCAATCAGCATTTTTTTCAGAGGTTGCGTCCTCCGGAGATGGCATTTACTGTCTCATTTAAATAACCAAAATAAAATTGTATGTTACTCCTTGTAAGTTGTGAAATAAAATAGTAATTATTTCTAAGTTTGCAATGTAATAGTACTGGAAGGGGTGGAATCTGTTATCTCTTACCCAGATCGTTTGTTTGCTGCATTATGCTGTGATTGTCGCCAACTGGCAACTGAGCTTTCGAAATACAATAGTGGCTAAATCGTCAGTGGGCGGGGTCACACGGACCAAAAAAAACAGACATTCCGGAACTGAATGCACATTTCAGAGTGGAATAACTGGCTACAGCATTGTTTTTTGGACAAAGCAATATATGAACTTCAAACTGTTTCTACGAACAAATTAAGGCATTGGTTTGATTTAATACAGTTAAATTATTACATACAGCACCTTTAATACAATGTTTAAATAAACCATTGGATTGCTTTCCATGCAAGTGACTGCACTGCCCATTAAAACCACTGTGTAAACACACCTTTTATTAATGGCAGATCAAATCGCTATATAAAGTAATATAAATCAAACGATTAATTCATCATTAACATTTTTAGTGTAAATGTAAATAAACAAGCCGTAAAACAGAACTGAACTGAAAGAGGTTTGGAGTGTAACCATTTTAGCTGTGACAGAAATACCAAACCTCCAGCTGTTTGTGACTACTTTTCATGCGAGGGTCTACTAATGTACTAAGACACCAGAGGGGCAGATTGTCCCTAAAACACAAGCTACAATCCAGCTCTCTCTCCTCTTCTGTCTTTTATCTCTCAGGCAGAAGGAAGATTTGGATGTTTTGCATAAAATATGAAAGACAAAAGTATTTTCTCAGAGATAAGACAACACTTAATATTCTATGTCATATTTTTCCATCATGCTCCCTCTCTCGTTTTTCCTTCATAATATTATTATCTTGCTCTCTTCCTTATTTCCCTCCTCCGTTTCACCCATTTCACCTTCCCTACAGAGTCAGGATTTCACTAATCTTTTACTCCTGCCCCCTTCTTTAGCTTACATTTTATTGTAAAGCATCAGCGTCACCTCTTCGTTCTCTCCTTCAATCTCTTACAAGTCTTAAAAAATGGCCAAGAACTGTCTGGTTACAAGCATTCTTCCAAATATCTTTCTTCGTGTTCATCAAGAAATGTATACAGATTTGGAACAACTCGAGGATGAATAAATGAAGACAGAATTTCATTTTTGAGTGCTTATCTCTCACCTTTTCTTGCTTTCCTGATCTCTGTGTCTCCAGTCCAGTCGACTTTTGCGGTACAACAGGTTCATGTCGCCTCTGGGGTGCTCCTCCTCACAGCCAATAACAGCACAGTGCAGCCACTGGCCCCGCCTCTCTATGTCACGCAGGAAATTCTCCACCGCCACATCCTGGGCGGAGCCAGAGCTCATGGTATAGAGAACCAATTATAGCAGCTGGGGGGGATTTTTAAGTGTTCCCCGTCCCAGTTACCTGAAAAAGAAGAAAAGGCAGGTAGTGGGTTATAACTGTAGTTTGTATATTCAATAACTTCAGTAATTCTTTGATTTTAAAAGTAATATTATCCTCTCCACTTATATTAATTGACTGAGTAAACTAAAAAAGGATGCAGTTTCTACGAATACCAACTGATGAATGATAAAGAGTTCAGCTGTATAAAAAATGTACCTGCACAGATAAATCATTTACAAGAAACACTGCAATACCCCATAAGAAAATAAGAATGATCCCTTTTGGTTTGATGGCGACTTTAAAACTTCACATGTATTACTTAATCTTCATCACCATTGCACCCTCATCTGAATCTTTATTATAGCAGCTTATAAAGGGCATTATCTTCTACTCTGTAAGGATCTCAGTAAGCATGAGAGTCTCAGTTGGCTGCAGGCCCCTAGGCTGCCCTGGCTGTGCCTGTGCAAATCTGCAGTCTGTAATGCAGCCTGTCACATGTAGTACACAGGCTTTCTGGCACGAGAGAGAACGCAAGAGAGAACAAGTTAGCTGGAGAGAAAGAGAGAGAGAGAAGGAGATATAGAGACAGATCGGGCTGGTTGTTGTGGGGCAGATATTCTACAGAGTGCTCCAAGTTTGAACGCTGGGCAGTACGAAAGAGAGCTATGATTGGCTAAAAAGGATACAACTGTCAACTGCTGTGCTTTTCCAGTGTTTTTCCAAAAGAGAGAGAGAGGGAGGGGGAGAGACAGAGACAAAGATAGGGAGAGATAGAGAGCAATGACGAGAAGAAGGTGAGCGGGTTCATGTTGCTGAATGTGCAGAAACGTGTATGTGTACTCTGTGGATGCAGAGCACATCGGCAGCATTGCTATGTAGGCCTACAGAGAAACATGGCTAGATCTTCTATTGTAGAAGTGTGAATGCCACATGTTTTATCAGACATACTTTAGTCAACAAACTCATTAACATCTAATGATTCATGCACATTCGGGCACTCATTTATGCAATCGTGCATCACTAACGTCATAACTAGAGATTACTCCAGCTACAGCTGGAAATCCCGTGCCATCCTGCGGACTGACTGACCATCCCATTTCCATCACAGGCAATTACATCACCACCCAAGAGCAGGGTGACCACCTGACCATCCCAGCTCCAGATCAGGCAAGTCCATCCCCAACCAAGAGCGAAGACGGACTACTTGTCACATTAATGCTAAATTTACAATACTTAAGTTAGAATTGAATGCTAAACACAACTAATAAGGTCTCCCTATTCTTCGTAAACATTTACTCAGTAACTTTTAATCAAAGTCACTGAGTGCAGCTGTGACACGTCAGAGGGGACCTGTTCCTTCCAGCTGAGGCTGGTTTCTCCAGAGTTTTGTTTCTCTGTTTATTTATCATTGGAGTTTGGGTTCCTCTCCACAGGGTTGTGTTGGCTTTCTCACCGAGAGACTGCTTTTACTGTATTAGATATTATTTATTAGAATGATCTTGCTTGTTCTATAAACAGCAAGCACTGTGCTGTGTTTTACCTTGTCAGTGTTTTTCTGTTTTTCTCCTGTAAAGCTGCACATTGTGAAAAGCGCTATATAAATTAAATTGAATTGAACAAACCAGTTCACAAACTTACAAGATAAACAAACAGGTAATATACGCATGCAAACAAATGCAGACTATTCAGACCACACCTTTACTTTACAGTCTTTTTAAATTAAAAGAAGAGCTATGAATGAAAAATAAATGAATTTATATAATTAATCATTAAGGCCATGCCTGCGAGTTAAGCTTCATGATAAATTGGGTCACGACATACAGTAGAGAGGTGCTGGAGTAGAATATGGAGCAAAACAGTCATGTAGCTTCTATCGACATTTTTTAACTTTTTACCCACAGCAACAGAGTGTGATGCTGTCCGGTACCTACAGAGAAATACTACCAGCACAGAGAAAGATTAATTAACAAGATAAAAAAATACGTCAATTACTGATACCAGACCAAATTTTGATAAATAACAAAAGACACTAAACAAAGTTTTGGAGAAACATTTTCATATAATCCTGCCATTACAAACATATTAACATCTGCTTGCATCACTTAATAGATAACTCTCATTTTGTTTCTGATGTCATCAAGCATTGCTTGCAGACACTTGTTATTTTATGTTGGCCTTTCTGTATCATGATGTAAATTAAACTTAATGAGTACGCTGTTAAAAAAACTACACAATTTTAGCGTTTCATTTTACAGAATTTCCACATATATTTTTGAAATGCTGTAAAATGCCAAATTGCAGAAGTAGACTGATGTGATTTCACTCTACAAAAATTGGATTTCCTATTCGGTTTACATCAGGTATTTCAGATGCCAAAATGATTGTCTTCTCTACAAATAGATAGAACAAAGACAAAAGCACCGACCTGTGCGATTCAAGACTCACAAAAACAAAGGGAATCTATTTCCATCCGAGGAAGGACAGAGTGGACATTGTACAAACAAATCTTTCTGACATTGCGATTTCTCCAACAGCAGCAGCTTTCCTATTCCTTATGACCACACTATTTCAAAAGACACCTCTAAACTACACTTCTATAGACTGCCACCGTTGAGGGGGTGCTTCTCAATTCACATTCACTTTCTCACATATATTTGGACACAAGTATATTTTTCCCCCGGGGCAGGTTGTCTATCACTCATTACATTACATCATATTACATCTTGTTGTTACTTGTCCTTGCCCTCCAGATGAACCGAACACTCTTCCCTCAGTATTCCCAGGACACAGCATTACTTTCATGGTTAGAAATGATTGTACTTTCCATCGGCTCAATTTTCTCCCACACGTTTGCTTGCACTTCCAGCAAAACTCTAGTTGGTGAAGCTGGATGACAAAGGAATTTGCATGTTGAGCAAATTAAGATGCCTACAAGAGACAGCTACATCCCAAACTGGTTCCCATCAGCATCTCAATGTGCTTGTTTTTCAGCATGAACAACAACATTAAAGGGATGGTTTTACCAAAATGAAAAGTCAGAACGCAAAATAGAGAATGTTGGTAATTGAACAACATTGGACCCCATTGACTTACACAATATCACAATTACAGAGCATGTATGATAAAGAAAATACAGGACAATTGTATAAAACACACTAATAGTGGCAACACTGCAGTTGTTTCCTTACGGAGCCAGGTCGGAAAAATAAATGAGTGCCGCTACGAACGGCTTTATAATAGAAACAATACAAATATGAAAGCCAGAGAAGCAGCCCCGACTAAAAAAGTGCAAGGATGTGTTTAATAGCCACAAACTCGTAATAAATGGAAAGCAACTGTAAAAATACAACGACTATCAGTTATTTCTATTGTAAAGGTTGCTCTGGGGAATTCATAAACACCCAACAATCTCAGGACATATAACACCCTTCTTCTCCAATTTCCTTCTGACATCAAATCAGCATGCACAAGCTACTGTATATATCTATTCCAAAATGATCATTTCAGTCTGTAACCTAAGCAAGCTGTTTTTAACCTTCGCATCCTTCTCTGTGTTCACCCACTTCCTCCTACATCTACACTCAATGATGAATCAAACTAAACCACAGAGGCAAAGAGAAACACTTTCAAAGTGTTCATGATTTGCAGCTCATCTCCAGCACCACTGACACAACCCACTGTATGGTCCAGACTCAGCTGATAACCTCATTTGAGACCGTCTCAGATGAGAGCATACTCCTGCTTCTCACAAAGCATTGTAAAATCATCTGTTCTGTTCTCAAACCAATCCTCTAAAGATAACCTCTGATCTTCAGGCTTGCTTATCTGTTGCTGTTGACACATCCTTGTCCGTTGAAGGCAGTCCAATTAAAGCACAAATAAAGATCTATAATATAAAACTTTTTTTATTAAACCAAACACAGCAAAATTACCAGTGTTATTTTTTTATTAACACTAACAGTGTATATATAATCCACACTGAGGATTATATATACACTGTGAGTGTAACTTTGACATTTTTGAAAAGTGGTGAAAATCTTAAATTATTGAAATAGACTACAAATTTAAATATTTTCCAGGTATAATAACACGAAAAACATTCCATATGACAAAAAGGATTATTTAACATTTTGTTTTCTGGTGCCCCAACTGCTTGATTGTAACCATATTAATGTTTTTTTACACACATACAAGTACTGTCATACATTTATATAACGGGTTGATCAATTCACATGTTGATCTAACACACATGAGTGCCTTGCTCGCTGTAGAAACTTGACAATAGGAATCAATGAAAGTTCCCTTAGGCTACAACGATGATAAGACAGCCGTGAGTTTGGGGATGGGAGGGTTATCAGGAGAATTGTCGAAGTGAGTTTATTGCCTTGCTTGGGGGGATTATTAAAACATGTTCTTCTGAAACTTTTGTCTGGAATGCAAACTTTGTACCCGACGCACTAAGCAGAGATCAATATCATACACAACATGGAATCTGATATTGTATTTAACAAAGAACCATAGAAAACAAAGGTATAGCTCATTTTAAATGCAACATCAAAGATACAATTTCAAACGTAACAGCAGAGAAAGAGCCAAAGCCTGATAGATAATGTTCTGATACAACATAAACCTAACGCGGATGCTTTTTATGTTAAACAGATATAAAGGGGTAAATTCAGTAAAAACATTCCTGTTGTGTTCAACACTTCCGATTTATCTGGAAGTCATCCATTTTTCACCGTTTTGTTATTTCTCCCGTGAAACTACCGGGACGCGATTGTGAAACGACTGAGGGAGACCCCCGGTAAACAGTTTCAAACAGACCAAGCGGTATGATACAGTAAGGTCTCGGAGAACTACTGAAAACACACTTTTACATATTCTAATAAAAACTTGAATAAAACATGAACACCATGAATAAAAGTACAGAAGAAATATTTTGTTATATGTAAATTATGTGGAATTACAATGTGAACGTGTATAATTAAAGTGTACCTAGTGACAGGTAGAAAAATAATGAATGGATTTAATTTTTTACTTAATAATTGTATTGTTTCACAATTTCTTTCCCTTCATTTCCAGGAACCTTCTGTACTTTACACTTCTGATTTAGTGAATAAGCCTAATACATACGACTGTATAGAGAGATACGGCTACAGGCATAAACACATACTGTACACAATGTTTGCCTCAAGTAGAGCAAATTTCATCCATCCGACCACATATTTATTCCATGAGGTATTTCATACAGCTGTGCTAATGCGCAGGTAAGACATATTGCTAATGGGGATGTGTGTCATAAGGTCACTTCATATAGACTATTAATGCCCAGGAGCAGATGGGAGCATGAATCACATATATCATACACACATGGGCCAATGCATCCACAGTATGCACATGCAAACAGATTAAAAACACAAAATATAATAATAATACGACTTGACAATCAAATATTTAATCCTTATATGAATAAATTTGATCTGTGTAAGAGTGTGTGAAGTCACATACGCCGTACCTCACTTATTGTCCTTTTCCTTTACACTGCACCTGGCTGTTGTCATGGTGACCAGCCAGCTGTCGCTTTGGCGACTGCTCTCCTGTCACTTCGGAACCTCCGAGCGCTTTCATAGTAAACGACAGTGTGAATGAAAAAGCGAGCTAGAGAGACAGAGATGAATTAGATATAGAGAGAGAGCAAGAGGTAGAGTAGATAAAGACATGGTGATTAAGAGGAAGGAAGGAGGAGGCCGAATTTGAGGGGTTGGGCAAGGTTAAAGAGACTGGCAGGAGGTGCTCAGAAAGATGAAGGGACCTCAGATGCAGAGAAAGAGATGAAGAGCAAAGGAAGAGAGAAATGAGCGAATAGATAGATGAGATCAGATGGACATGAGTGTAAAAAGATGAATAAGGAGCAATACGGAGACAGTGAACACCAGAATGGGCATGAAGAACCCGGGAGAAAGGGAAGTGTGTTGTGGGAATGGGGGAGGGATGTGAAACCATGTCTCTCACACCAGTCACTGTGTGCGGTCTCCTAGCAACACTGTCTGCATGCCTTCCACATCTCTCTCTGTCTGTCTCCATCTCTCTCCCCTGTTCTAGCTCAATGCTCACACTGAAGGCTTCCAGACTGTGTGTATGTATGTGTATGTTCACTAAACTCCCCAGTTCTGTTAGGACTTTAGCCGTGCTGTAAAAACACACTCGCTGTCTTTCACTACAGTCAAAAGAAACGCATAGTATGCTGAGAAAAAAGAGTTTGGGGTGTCAGTATGTTCTGTAACACCATGGATAAATTGATTATTATAGTGATCAATACTGCAATGTGCAGGAAAATAAAGACTAAGTACGCTAAACGAGTTTAGTGAATTAATGAAGCCACTTTCCCAGTGGGCACTCCTTGGGTGGATGCCATAATATGAGAACTGGTGCCTATAATGCAGGCAAAACCTTATCCATCCAGCCCCTTACACATATATACATACATTGTTTAAAAAAATTAATAATGAAGTCTCCATGGGAGGCAGAATCAGAATGACAAAGTTGTGAATGTGTGTGAAGGCTTCTACCAGAAAACCCAACACATTATTTTAATATAAACAAAAGGTTACACATTAAATGTCCAATTTGTAATTTTTTGGCTCCATTGACCGAAACCCATTATACTTACATAACTATGTCTTCAGAGATGTATGAAGACCTTACATAATCAATCGTAATGTTGTTATTATCTTAGAACAAGCTATTTCTACACTATGGGTCCCCTCTTAGTTCTGTGTCAGCCACCGTTGTGCTTCAAAAGTGAGGGGTGGAGTGAGTCGTTGGTTGCAATTAGCAACCTCGCCACTAGATAAATCGCACACACTGGACCTTTAAGTTATTATACGATAGAATTAAAGAGCTGGTACCTCTCATTTAAATCTACTGTGATTATGATTTTTAGTTCGCTATGACTTACAATGCTGTTGTATTGCATAAAACAGGTAGAAATATTGAGTTATTTCATCTACTTTCAATTTATGGAAAAAGCATCTTGGATATTTTTTACCTTTGATTGTCCAAGCAGAGGTTAGAATATTTTGGAATTTAGGTGATGTAAATATAATAGTTATTTCTTGAACTTATGCTGCTTTAACTTCTGTTCTTCAACTACTGGACAAGTTTAAAGAGTATTTTTCTCCTACGTTGGTCTATGGAGTGTCCAACAACAAGTTTATGTACACTGAAGGTGTAAAAACACTATTATTTCGTAATAATAGGTAATTATTCTTATCTTACTTCTTGACTGACTTTCAAATGATTCGTTCCGCGTTTCATCTGTCGCTAGCCTAGTCTGATGTGATTGGTCAGATGGTCTAGTCTGCTGTTATTGGTCTTCCGCAAATGAGGCTCACGAACTACAGTGTTTTGGGGAGAACAGTGAAGTTTTAGTGGGCAGTCCTAGCAAAACGTAGGCGGGGACTATATGTTGTGACGTAAATTTGCGGTGGTTTAAGAATTGGACTAGGGACGACTCATTTGCGTGATTCAGAGTCGACTCCCTTTTTCCCAATCCAATATCTTTGTTGTTCATTCACCTTCGGATTTACAACTTACAACTTGGCAGACTGCTTCTTTCAAACATGGCAACATTACACACTGCATGAAATGTCATTTTCATGATCTCATGTTATGTACTCTTCAAAACAGAACGGGCAATTTTCTTTATTGACTTGGCATTTTGTGAACGTGCATGAACATTCTCATGGTGACACACTGACCCGCATTGATCTGGTCCTAATACAAATGTTCCAATTTGCCCTTTCTTTTCTCTCCCATCATCTTATTTCGTCTTGTCCTCTCTCTATTTTTCAACATACAGTTTTCAAAATTTTTCAGACGTTATGGAATACACCTAACATGACCCTAAATCAAGGTTGTGTGCCACAAACTCATCATGTATATGGGGAATATGTTTGTTCTCTGGATACATCTATTGGCTCACATTTGTTTTTATCATCTATGTTTTGAGTTAGTTCTGAGTTGTATCTATTAATCCCTCACGCAAACTCTGCATTTCATAAAAATTTGCAGAAATTAATAATATTTTAATATAAATATAATTTCATAAAATAATATAACATCATATTTTAGCAGAAATTGTATATTTTTAACCTAGACATTATTACATATATTCAGCCACTTTCCTCATGGGGAATCACCGACTAGTTGACCTAACAAACAGTAGGTGATTTGTGGTTTTATATCCTTTTACATTTAATCAAACCACTAATCACAAAATCAGATTGATCTGAAAAACAATTCGGATTTCTCTCTGTTTCTCAATCAAGATGGCTACCTCACACATATAGAACATAATTAACTACCCTGCATGTCAATGCAACAGATAAAAAAAATCCTTCGCAAGCTGCATTCGGTCTGTCTTTCTGTCTGTTCAGTGGGGTAATACTCCAGTGAGAGAGTAGCTGTGTGTGTTTGCACTGTCTGGAAAACACCCTTACACACGAGCAATCACACACCAACACACCCTGAGCACTGCAGCAGACTGCCAATTAGCAAGGAGCGACGAAGCAGCCGCAACAACCCGTTCCTGAGACACACAGCTCATGTGAACATGTGTCTGGGTGTGTTTTATCGAAACAAAGTGCACCCTCAGCGGGGGGACCATCTACAATATGCCTTTTTCTGCAAGCTGACAAAATATATTTTCTTCCTATCCGTCCTCCCCTCCGCTGCCGTTTTACGCTCTTCTCCTTTTTCTCTGCATCCAATTTTCACTCTCTCACTTAATTCACACCGGCACTCGCTGACCTCCTCTCCCCCTCCTTCTCTATGTTCTCCTTCCCTTGTTCTCTCTTCTTCTCCTAGTTTGTCCTTGGCTCCATGATGTTCTTTGGAATCTGCAGTAATCAAGGTGACACACACACACACAGACATATGTATGCCAATACGTGTGCAAACACACACATAAACAAACACTTGGAGCAAACACAAAAGCGTCACGCCAAATGTAACCGAAGACAAACTTGAAACAGATAAAGGGTAGAATCGAGTACGCTCCTATAGTGTAATATCTCGGTTTGTGCACACTAAACAGCAAACACAAGGCTTTTCGAAACAGTGTGAACACACATGAAGTGGGACAACTAGTGACGTGAAATCTATCATCTATGGCAGGGTCCTGCTCCTGGAGACCCATTTTCCTGCAGAGAATAGCTTAAACTCCAATCAAACAGATCAAAATAGATCTTGCATCTGAAAGTGCATACTCTGACCTGTGACAATGCGTACCGATGGAGTTTGACCTCAAAATGTTAAGGGTTTGTATCTTTTATCCAAATAGTCACCAAACGCTATTTGCACATTTCATGCTAGAAATTGGTGGCCGTTTTTTTACATTTATGGTTTACAAACATAAAATATTTAGCAGCAGATATTTGCGTCTAAAATACATGTGTGTGTTTATGCACACGCACTGCATGTATGTAAAAATCAACAAACAGCACAGCGATACAAACACCCACACATGCTAAGCCAGCGGCAGACGGTGGAGTAACAGACCTCTTCACATGCTCATCCCAGGGGAAGACTTTGTTTTGAGTATTGCTTTCATATGTAGTGCATGTGTGTATTATTGCACAACTGTTCCATGTGCTGAGTCTATATAGTGAACAAAGAACTGCTGGTGTCTGTATGTCTGCATGTGTCTGTCTGTGTGTGTGTGTGTAGAGTTAGGATGAGGACAAGGATGTGGATGCTGTGATGACAGCAGCAAAAATATTTTCCAACGTTAACCACCACAAGGCTACTCACCTACACAATGCATACTTAAACATATAACTTACACATAAACACAAAAACACCCCCAAGAAGAATAGCATAGTACCATAACTCAGTGTAAAACCGTTTCTTCACCCCTTTTCTGTAAGATTCCTTTTTTAACACAAAACAGATATCTGCAATATGTTGTACGGAATATAATTGAACAACATCATTAATATCAGCTTTAACCTTCGCAAATAAGTGTCATTCATAAAAATGTAGAAATCTACCACACATTACCCACATTTTGTTTCTTTCCTAAAAAGCTAACTGAAAATATCACATTAATCAAGATTAGTTGAAAAACAATTAATCTTTCTTAACCTTTATATGTGTAACAAAGCAAACCCAAATCTTATGTATCCCTGGAACAATGTACCCTCTGGGATACACCTGGGTGGGAATCACTGGCGTAAATAAAAGAAACTGTGGTAACCTGCTATGCCCCATTTGTGAAGAACTCTCCAGATTCAAAGCAGCAGATACAGTCAATGCTCCTCTATAGCAAATCATTTTAATGCAGAAAACACGAATGCATACACACAGCATTAACCGCTGATGCTCTCTACGCTACAGTTATCCTCAATACAACGGTTGTGTATTTCTGTGTTACAACCCAATGGTAGTGGCACTGTGCAACCTGAAAATGTCGACTTCTATGAAACCGTAGCTATTGTGGACCCAGGAGACACAACATTTGGTGGTGATTTGAACATCTCTGGTCATCATTCTATTGCTTTTAGAATCTTTCAGTAGAAACCGTTTCTGTGAAAAACATAAAAATGTTATGTCCTCTATCATGTTTCCCAAGTCTGTATACAAGATATGGTCTATTGAATCTTGCTCTGAAACATTGCGGTTGCTTGTCAGAGTCCTGTACGACAGGGAACCACTCTCATCTATATTCTTCCTTTTCTATCCTCAATTTTACTTCAGTGGTCCTAAACACGACATGAACTTAATTGTCCTTTAAATCCTTCAATGTCATCTAGGTGTTTTCCAGAGTGATTTGAAACACATACATTGATTTCATATGTGGACGATATATGTTCATGTGTTCTACGCTTTTATTCAGCAGGGCTACAACAGCATTCCCTCGGAAATGCACTCATATACTTGCTGTCAGAAAGAATCCTCTAAATTGCTACGGCTGGTGCCTAAAAGCACAACTTCACCACACTAAATTAACAAAGTGTTATGCTTTTTTACAGTTATGTTGCATATTAGTATGCTGTAGGACTTCACTAGTTTAAAATAGATGAATTGTTCTTCTGATGAGCATATACAGTATGTCTATATGTCCGATGAATTAATTCCAATAAACAACCAAGCCAGGTTTTCTTAATTCCGCCTCAAGTATCTCCTTCGATTCGTGTCTAAAACAGACATCATGTTGTTGCACAGATGCAAACATGACATAAAATTATATATTGGTCATTTAAGGAAATCTGCGGCATGAAGGCTGTGCCTCGATCATCCTGACAAACAGACGGGACTAAAGCCCAACCTGAAAAAATTAACTTCAACATTGGAGCATCTGTCAAATCAGAGGCCTCTGTTTTTCACACAAGCCGACTTCACAAGTTCTTTCCTTATTTATCCTGAAGTCTCGTGAGATTGTATGGTGTTCTCGCTCTCTTGCCTATTTATATTTAAATGTATGCATTTGGCAGACGCTTTTATCCAAAGCGACTTACATTGCGTTATACAATACATTTGTTTCCAAGTATATGCATTTCCTGGGTTCCTTCCCATGACTTTGGCATTGCTAGCGCCATGCTCTAACCACTGAGCCACAGGAAAGCTTTCCATTCCATGCCATTCCTCGAAACCCCCCGCTTCCATGCATAGTCCATGAAGCTGGATTTCAGTATTTGTTGCTCTTATTCAACCTTTTCCTGTTTCCACCACCGTCTCCATCTACACATGCCATCTTCATCTGCTGCTTCGCCCCGGTTTCAAAGCCAAGTTAATGGCAGCTGAGAAAAGAGACTTCAAGTCTGACTTGAAAGAACATTTGTATTGTATTTCACTTCTTATCTTCTGTTTCTTTACAATTTCTTCACGAGTAGATTCTAATGGTCTCCATCTCAAGCATAACGATAATGACACATTTCATCACCTTTGTTGGCATGATACTACTCATCTAATCAGTTCCATTCTGTGCCATTTTCTTAAAATGATTCATGAATGAATGTCATTCCTAACTGATCACAAATTTGGACAGTAGACAATTTTGCTAAAAAGCCCTGCTTTTCACAGCCCCCAGACAAGATGGGGCCGGTCTCTCTTCACGTCTGCACAGTATTCCAGTCTACACGTCCTCGAAAAACCGGCTTTCCCCGTATTAAGCGCTTCTGTTGCTTTGAATCCGCGCGTAATGTCAATGTTTGGTGGTCAATTTAACTGATTGATATTGTTATATAGGATGACACATGAGCCATCGCAAGGTGTCTCGGTTCAACAGTCGTGTCCGGGTTTACGCGAGCGCAGGCACAGTAAATCCCGCCACAGACACCCGCACGCACGCACACAGCCACGCCTCTCGTCTTACTATCACATCACGACCGTAATAAAATTGGCTGTGGTTGTAGCCTGTCGCACGTGCCATGCCACCTTCACGCGCAATTCATGCAGACATTTCGTGAGACGAATATTACCCCACAATCCTTCACTATTCCAGCAGAGCATCCGATGCGATGAACTGGTGCCATTTGCACGACTGACAACCAAGCCTGTGACCAATAAAATAAAACACAAAATCAACTTTATCCATAAAACTATATACATGATGGAAAGCGTGCACCTGCACACCCTGATTCCCAATGTAGGGTAACTCTTGAAAGTCTATGCACACCCTGCACCACCTAAAAGACGCTCCTCCAGAAGAGACACTTCTTCGCTCTGACGGTCACACAGCATCCCACAGGCGCTGCCTTTACATATTTTCTTATGAACAACACTAACCTTCTTCTCTCTCGTCTCCAAAACGCTCGCCCGTGTGAAAGCGAGATCACAAATCCGCCGACACCTATTTGCGTCATAAAATGCGAGCAGTTGAAAAAACACCCCTGTTTCAAGTCAGGTATACTCTTGGTCGTAAAAAATACAACACGTGTATCCATGAAAAAATATTTATTGACAGGCTATGCGGTAATAGGATGTAAGCGCTGTCGGCCAATTCCTCTGTGGGGGATCGTGTGGCTATCTTTCCTAGATGTTTATAATCGTATTTACACACAAATCAATAACAATTGAGGTCACAATTTGTAAGATTGAAAGACACTCGTTTAAAAGCCGACGCACAGAGAAACTGATGGAATTGTACAGGGTAGATTGACTTACATAAACGGTGAGAAGTCGAATTGCGGTGGACAAGTAGTAAAATCAGACAACAACAAATCCACGCCGGTCTACCGACGATGACATTGCCCTCTTCATAAAGCAAAGACGGATGTGACAGTAATTTCCGAACGTGTCATGAAAGATCAGGCGCAGAATTAAAGCTCGGGAGACTGAGCATCAGCGCGCTGACGGCTGGCTGGTTTTTGTAAACAACATCCTCATCCCCATTGACTCTCCGCGCTGAGCTTACGGAGCGCGACGAGAAAGCGCTTCGCTATCCATGGTGCAGCTCACTGCGACGATGAAGAGAGAAAAAAAACATCCGTTCAAAACAGGCCCATAGAACCATTCACAAATGCAGATCTTGTGAAACTGTCTTTGGTGCTTGACCGTCAGACGATTCCGCGGTAATAAACGCAGACCCCGCGGATAAACAGATCAGCGGTGGCGGCGCACTTCGCTCAGTTATAAATATTAATATTGCAGTTCTCGGTTTAGTGGTCGTCGGTCACAGGATAAGCAGATGCCGAGCTGCGCAGCCTCGCTCTTCCAAAATGACGTGGTATCATGCTCGACGCACGTAATTACAATCTTGTCTGCGTTGTGTGCGGACGTAAGCAGTCTGTCAGCGCTAGGCAATTGAGGCAACAATTTCTAATACTCCACCGACAACATTGGTACATTGCTGATTATTTCATATTTTTGTCAAATTTGTCTCCCTTTTCGTACGTGTATGAATACTGCATCCTTGAATTCCTTAGGTTTACGCACCAATACCACCTACTGACATTTAAATCAATCAATCAATTCACCTGGCCAGGTAAGTTACAACACTCGTGTCCATAACAGCAGAATTCTGAGAGGACACTACATAGTGTCATCCACGACTGGCGAGGCCCCAAACCTGAGCTTGCCTTCCTTTCTTCCATAATAAACCTCTCATCTTAAATTCCTGCCATCTCATTCTCGGCTTCCCCACACTTCGCTCGCTTTATTAATAGATGCACATCTCCTGCATATGCTTACCATGTCTGGAGTGAGAGAACAATGAGCAAGAGACAAGCAGTGAAGGAGAAATGCGAGATACAAAGCATGAAGATATAAAAATAGACAAGTACTCACACTTCAGGACGACAGAGAATCATTGTCATCACACATTTAATTGGAGTAGATCATGCGCATTAACTGCATTAGATTGCTTTAAGAAACAATCAGGAAAATATCCATTAAACACTGGCGATCACAGTTTTAATTTGCACATAACAGAACAGAATTTTTTCTCATGAGGAATGAGCACATATGAGCAACCATTGCCATCAAGCTGAAGCCACTTTTAACCAGATGCCATTGGAAAACCCTTCAAAGTCTCAAAAAGAACTGTTGAGTCTTTCAGCCCCAATCCTTTGGCAAGGGATATGTGTATTCCGACGCCTAGATTGAAAAACCGAAAAGGAGCACTAACAGATGAAATCTTTCATGACAATGAAAAGAACAAAACGTGCAGACAAAGGCGACAAGCAAATGTCTTATACATGTAAGGGTTACAAAACGTAAAGCTAATGATAGTTACATTTTAAAAACTGTTCTGTGGTATGTTTTCAGCCAGTCAACATATACAGTGCTTGCGTAGCTGGTAGTTCCTATTGTGCTGTTCCCAAGAAGCAAATTTAGTGCCCCCAAAGCATGAACTAAAATCATTCCTACAGTGTGAAAAGCAGGTAGGCCTACTTCTGTCAAATAATTCTAGAAGTAATAAAGCTTCCTCTGGAGTGAATGCCCGGTGGGCACCAGTGTTGTATGATTACCAACATTCTTTAAAATATTTTTTGTTTTCTGCAGAACAAAGTCAAACAGATAAGGAACATTTGACAGCTATAAAGGAACAATTCCTTAACAACTCAGACATCACTTTGACTCAAAAGTATAATCATAGTTGAGTTAAAGGTCCAGTCTATAAAATTTAGGTATCTAGCGGTGAGGTGCGAATTGCAACCAAAGGCTCACTCCCCCCGTCCCCCTCCCTTTCGAAGCACTATGGCGGCTTACACAGGACTTTACACAAGTGTTCGCTTCTTTCCCAAAGGAGATAACGTATTTTTACGAAACACGCTCCGTAGAGCAGTTAAAAAACTGTATACTGAGCCCTGACAAAAAATATTTGTCAGACAATAATTAGTATAGTAGAGAAAGGACTTTGCTTATTTTAGAGGTCAATGGCACAGCATTGATATGTAATATTGATTTTAATGGAAGTTGTGGATATATACTAAACTTAAACTATGTATTAGGACCTATTGTATTATTGCTCCAGCTCCTATATCACTTATTGCTCTCTGAACTCTCTGTTAGTCGCTTTGGATAAGAGCGTCTGCTAAATGACTAAATTTAGGCTAAATGCATATACATTCTTTACTTTTTAAGTTAATTTTTTACATGTAAATGTTTTTTTAAATCCTTATACCTTGAGGTATTGCTCTTACGGGGATTTCCACTGTGCAACAGCTCGCAAAGCCAGCACGAATGTAAACACCAGGGAACATTTTTCATCACCATTGATCAAGCCGCGCGCGCGCGCACATTGGCTCCACCCTACAGCTGAGCCGTCTACCGCATGCGCTCACGAGAACTATTCTTCATTCAACCAGACCTCGCCTTATTCTAGCTTAAGGCTTTGCTATGGGCTTCTATGGTTTTCGATGCCTGTTCATGACCGCAAAGATTTGAACTGCTTTCTTTGTGTACGGACGCGTAAACGGCTCGCAGTTATGCGGACTGGACGCACATTTATGAATAGCCTGAGATCAACGCCAGATCGCCGGACCTGGAACTGCCCACATGCGTTTTTACTGACGTTATTAGAATGTGGATCGTTATCTGTTTGACCAATTGCACCGATCAAAGTGCAAACAAAGGAAACTCGACACGTCTCTGAGCTTCAGCGAGGAAGTGGATAAAGTGGCCAGAAAGATCCTTAAAGTTGGACAATGGGCAGAGATAACCGTAAGTTGTCGATATTTTTCGGAACTGACGGAAGAAATACAATAAGAACATATTCAACTATAGGCTTATAATTATATTAAAAATGCAACTTTAAAGTAGCACATGTGTATGCCTGTGACCAATACTGTAAATGCGGTTTATTAATAGGCTTATTTCATCAGTGTATTGTTATAGGCTACACTAAACGTCGAAAGGATGCTGGCTTGAACATCCCACGAAGCCCATGCATTTCGTAAATTGTTGCATTTCTGATGTCAAGTTATAACCTTTACCTTCATGTTACATTGTCTACATTGTAAATCTGCCGATAAAACCTAAACACAAATGTAAGGTTTACATTTTTTTAAACCACTATCGACATATCCCTGAGTTTAAATCATTTAAATCGAAATCAATTGAATAGACAAAACATTACATTGCTAATAATGTTAATAATTATAAAAAATAAGTGAGAAACACATTGTAAAAATGTTTGAAAACTCAGTCTCAGCTGTCAGCAAGAGTCTTCTCGAGCATCTCAGGTTCAACAGGTCCCCGCTCTCTCTGATTTGTGACCACAAGACCCAATGAAGACATATTTGTGTTATAGCTTGTAAATGTGCTATCTCAGCTGCCTGCTCAGATTTAATCTATTGCATCAAACACCTGTATTCAGGACCTTTGTGGCATTAAAACACTGAATAGATCATCTGAGCTCAACATGAAGTCCAGTGTACATTACAAATCTTTAAATCTATTTCTTCTCTCTCTTTCTCAGTTTCGGAGTTAAGGAGGAAGGAGGAGAGGTCTCAATGGACACTGTTTATCGAAGACATAAGTGTTTTACAGTGGGTGTTTTCATTTCTGTTTTTGGGTAAGACCTGTAGCAAACACATGCACAGACATATAACAGAATAAATAACACACAACATACTCATGACCGTAATTTAATTTCAATGCGTCGTGTCAGAGAACCTTTGAACCCGTGTGAAATATTATTGTTAATGCTGACAGTGTCTGATGTTATGTGTTTGTGTGTAGGAGCATTCTGTCTAATTTTGATGGTGTACCTGATGTTTACATCTCTGTGGCTCATCCCCACTCTCTGCTGCACCTGGCAGATCTATGATTGGTACACACCTGAGAAAGGTAAATTCAGGCTGTAAATGCAAATGTACAATCCTAATAGTCATCAAATGTCACATATTATTTGTTGAGTGCCAAGTTGGTTTTAATTCTGTGCAATATGTACGATTCTAGAAAACAAAAGTGCTGTCATACAACATTAATTAAGGGTGTACTCCATAATTTTGCAACATAACAATCTACTCAGTGCACCTTTAGTTCACCGGAGTAATACCTGGATAAAAATTCCATTAATGCTGTGAATGACCATTCTGGAGCCGCAGGAAAATGATGTCATGACAGTACTGATTGGCTGATGACACCCCAAAATGTGCATTTGATGTCTCAAGCCTTTCACTAGCTACAGTCCTGTCCAATGACATCATAACCAGCAGTGTCCAATACACAATTTAAATACCTCTAAAAAGGTACCAACCTTTATTAATAAATTGAATAGAGTTTATGCACTATTGAATACACTTTTATTAAGCAGGGTTATTCAGTTAAACTTCCAAGAGGTGTCTATATTTCTTTCCTAGCAGAGGTTTATTTAATAAAAATAAGCCCAAATTGAAAAAATAAAATCAGATGTCTTTTTTTTTAATTCAGAAAGCCATGCATCAAACGCAGAAGGCCTTTTAACTGAGAAAATATTATAGCTGTGGGGTTAAGTGTTGTTCTTGTAAGACAAGCCTTAATATTTAAAAATCAGCTTAAAACATAAGCAATCAAATCAATCTAACAATCAAAATGCTCTCATCATAGAAAACTAAGTCACTAGGCTAACTAAAGTCGTATTTCTATGCCATCCAAATAATTCTTCCAATGACAACATTATGAAATGCTTTTAACATGCTGATTATTAATGATAAATGTGAAAAAATAGCTTGTCACAAACCTGGTGTAACGGAAGGTTGCAAAAACAGCAAAGCGTAAACTGATTGGCAGATAAAATGAATGTACTCTGATGCACTTTTGAAATGCAGGCCATGGACTGCTAATGGGTAACCCACGTGTATATATATATTAAATGGCTTCGATGGATAAAATGCTTTCTTTCCCTAATGTAATTATAGCATCTTCCAGCAGAGGCTTACTCAAGAAGCATCTTTATACTCTGCCTGTGTTTTTGCCTGTGTCCACCAGGTGGCAGGAGAACAAAGTTTGTAAGAAGCTGGGAAGTGTGGAGACATTTCAGAGACTATTTTCCTGTAAAGGTAGCCAACATAACGGTTTAAAAAAAACATTTTAAACACCAATTAAATAATGCACAATTCTTGAGCCCTGTACATTAATTGTAACCATTATTAATTTTGAATCCTCCTGCATTTCTTTCTCCCATCTCTTGTTCACTCTTTATTCAGCTGGTGAAGACTGCCGAGTTGAGTAGCAGTAAGAACTATATTCTGGGTTGCCACCCCCATGGTATCATGTGTTTTGGAGCATTCTCATGTTTCAGTACTGACCGCAACAGATTTGCTGAAACCTTCCCCGGAGTACGACCCACTCTCGCAGTCTTGGCCGGACTGTTCCGCATTCCTCTCCTTAGAGAATATCTTATGTGCGCAGGTCAGTATCCGTAGGAGAAAAATAGACAGGAACAGGATAGAGTGGAATAACAAGAAACAATATAAGCAGGTGTACATGGTTTATGGCGTCAAATATGTTTGAAACATACACATAATGCATAGTTATATTTAAAAAAAAACGTGCCAGATGTGACACAAAAATGCAGCAAGCGATAAATATGATGTTTTGCAATAAGGCTGAGAAAACATTGAAGGATTATTGGGAAGGAAAATCTGATTTAATAAAAAAATCAAATTAAATGTTTCCATCTTTTTTTCTAGGTTTGTTGCCGGTCAGTAAGGCGAGCTTAGATTATGCACTGAGCAATATGGGCTTGGGTAATGCTGTGGTCATAATTATTGGTGGGGCAGAAGAATCTCTGGCCTCATCTCCAGGAGTAAACAATGTAGTCATGAAACAGAGGAAAGGCTTTGTACGACTGGCGCTTGAACACGGGTGAGAGAAGGAGAACAATAGCCGGACAAAAAGATTGACTTAAACAAATGCCTAGTCTACTTTTCACTCTCTAAACCACCCCACTTCTAATTTTTTGTTGCGTAATAGATGTAAAAGTTTCATCACTTCAATGTTGTGTTTCTCTGATGACATTTCCCTCATCTTTTTACGTTGTCTTAGGGCTGACCTTGTTCCAGTGTACTCTTTTGGTGAGAATGAGCTGTTCCCGCAGGTGGTCCTATCTGACGGCAGTGTAGGTCGACGGCTGCAAGCTCTTTTTAAGCAGGTTATGGGATTTGCTCCATGTCTTTTCACTGGGGGTCGCTGGCTGCTCCTGCCCTACAGACGTCCCGTCACCACTGTGGGTCAGTTTAAAGATCAACATTACATCTTACAATACGTTTATTATTTTTCATTAATGTCTTTAATGTCTAAGTTCTGAATTTCCAGTTTTCTGGAAATTTCCACTTTTATTATTTTGCTCTCAGCCTCACATATATAGTCAGAAACAATTGTATGAATTTACCTTTTGTTTTTTTCCAGTTGGCCATCCAATAACTGTGCCTTGGGTTCACCACCCAACGCAAGAACAGGTGGATTATTACCACAAATTATATATGGAGGCTCTTTCTGAACTTTTCCACACACATAAAACGAGCTGCGGACTGGCTGAAACTCACGAGTTACGCATAATCTAAAAACAGTGGAGGCACACACAGTTATTGAAACATTCGTTGTGTCTTAAATATTCAATGTGGGAGGGGGAAATTAAATTGTACTTATTTGTATGCTATTTCTATGCTAATGTTTTAAGATGTTTGGTTCTCCACATGTTCAAAGCACAATATGAACTAAGACAACTTTTATACAAATTTAATTTAATTTGGGTTTTAAACTAGAATAAAGCTCTTTTCACCTGTATCTGTGCCTTAACACACACAAACATTTTTATTCAGAAAATGATAAAAACAATGACAGCAAACATCAAAATAGTGTGTTGTTAATGTAGAAGCATTGTAAACTCAAAAACATGTTTGTACTTATTTGATGTGATTGTGATAAGTTGATGTGATCCTTCCAGTGCAATTTTATTTTGTTTTTAATGTAAAATTATTAATGTAATGTAATGACTCATAGTTGCGCAGTATTTTTTTTCCATATTATAAAATGTTTAAAACCATGTACATCTCCAATGAAAATTCCACACATATCAGTATTTTAATAAAGGTTCTTAATTTGTTTTAGTAAGGTGGTCGCTTCATGAAGAAAAATCATAACCACTGAAACATTTATCTTGTTCCCCTAATGTTATTAGCTTTTTGTGCAATGCTGCATATTTATCAGTGCCAAAAAAAGCGTTACCCTTCTCTCACTCTTTCGACATGCATATGTTTGTGAAACCTGGCCACTTGTAACAGCTTCCAGTATTATTGCCTCTCTATGTATTGATTCATTGTTTCCTCTCATTCAAGTGGATATGGATAAAATAATCAGTTAAATGCCTAAATGTACAGCTTTCCTGTAGCTCAGTGCTTAGAGCAGGGATTGCCAACTTAGAAACAAACTTTTAGTTTAATGCAATGTATGTCGCTTTGAAAAAAGCGTCGGCCAAATGAATCAAATGTTAAAGTAAGGAAACTCTTTAAAAAGGTGGAGCGTTGTAATAGTACTTCTAATAAATTTCTAGAGTAAATTTCTAGACTTGTTTGTTGCAGACATTTTATTACAACTTAATATAAACATATGTACAGAAATTTACATAACAATCTTACTCAGCAAAACTGTATGTGGAAAAATTCATTTTACAAGCTGCAGTTTCCCTTGCTTATAAGCAACATAAGCGATTTTGTCCTGCAAGTACACATTTTGAGGCTGGTAACCACAAGGTACAAGTTTCTCTATTCTGCCCCTTGGGTTTATTTCAAGACAACTACATTGTATATCTCCATATATTCAATAAATTGTAAATGCTTATTTGCTGTAATATTTTCTCTCGTCAGAAATACTTCAACAGCTGTTCTTGTTTTGGCTTATGTTTTAATCATCTTTTACATAAAATAGAGGCTGTTTGTGTAGTGCAGAGGTGAAACGGCCTGGTGTACCAGAGCTTAAACTTGATAACAGCAGTCAAATGTGCAGATGTGAAACTATAGGGACTTGACATTAAAGATTGAGCTTAACTTCTGATTGCAGTATTAGCCAAACCTCAAGCTAGTTTTGCTTGACAGCATGTCAGCGCAGATGAACAAATCATACCGTCCATTTCAGACACCTGAAATGAGAAAGAGCATGGTTTTACACATTTTGATCGTGCACAGGCCCTTCTGTGTGCTTTGTGCCACCGGGTGGACAAAGTAGTCTTCATACTAGAGTGAACTCACATGTGCACCAATAATACGATTGTTTCCAATAAAACGTTTACATGACATGAGCAACACTTCTCACTGAAGACTAAGGTATTGCCAAAATCGCAATATTACGATTACACATTGTGAGAATGTGAGGACGATTCTAAGCGCCCTTGTTTCACTAGGGGCTCAGCAGAACCCGCGTGTGTATGTGCGTGTCCCCTTAAAAAGATGTAAGCGGATCATTCAGATAAGCGGCACAGGCGCTGCAGCGCTTCACAGTTCTGTACGTGTATCGACATGGCGCAGCGGTAGGCAAAGTCAGGACATCAAAAGAGAAACAAGAAAGAGAAGAGAGGTCGAAATGAGAAAGACAACTAGTCATCCAGTATTTAAAAAAAATCAAGGTAATTTACGTTCCCCGTTTTGTGTTATGGTCCTATAAGCAGTTTTAATTAACATAAACTATCAATTCTAACAGTTACATACCCCAGTGTTTTGAAACACAATATGCCAAGGAAGTATTTTTATGCATTCAAGAATCGAACTGATTGTGATGACCTTTAGAAAAGATGCAACAAAGGCTAAACTAGTCCATTTATGTATATTAAAGCTTCTCACGTTGCAACAGCTTTAAGAAATCAATCGAAATTGATGTTGTAATTTGCTATAGTTATCCTCTTCGTTTCATTTAAGTCATTGTAGAATCCTGTTGATAAAACAGCACATAAAAATAATTTAAGATTATAGCCGTTTTCTCGAGTTCACTGTTTTAATGATCTGTCATTCTTTTTGCTTGTGTGAAATCTGTTATGAATACGATGATGATTATAATAATACAGGCTATACATGCTTTGGTCAAGCATTTCTTGATCTAATCTTATTTAAGGGAGAAAGTAAACTTCAAGAAAGATGTATTGTTGCTGTTTGGCACTTTTAAATGTTACAATATTATTGGCGTGTGTAACAGTTCAAGTATACTGTATGTGTGCAAGAGTATTTGTAACTTGGTAATGTAATTAATATTTTGGTTGAGTTTTTTTGTTTATAGACTAAGATTTACAGACTCGTTTTTAATTAATTAATTAATTGGAGGCCGGAGTACAAATTACCCAGAGGGCCCAGAAACCCTAGCGGCACCCCTAAAACCAACATATAAGAGGGACAGCCATAAAAACAGATCACAGACATAAAACAAAACACAGAAAGATAGTGTGTTGGTTTTATTTACTCCATGTTAACAGTCTGAAGTTTTACAATCAACAAAAGTTCCTTTCAGCAGTGTTTACTCCTTACCTTCATACAGAAACATTGCAAACGCGATGACAGCATACAACACCATTGTGGAGGCATTTTGCATCGTATTTCTATAAACATCACGGTGCCGAATAACCAGAAAATACGTCCTCATAACGGCGTTTTGAAGTGTAAAACGAAAGCCAGTAACACACACTAACTGTATCTGAGATCATCCTGTATTATAGCAGATAATAAAACTTCCATGTAAACAGGAGAAAAGCGGTGTTCTCATTTCATGTAAACACGTTACTGTGATCAAGTCCTTACTCTGAATATTGGAAATAATCGCATTATTGATGCGCATGTAAACAGTCACACAGACATTTGTTTCGAGGGTGCAAAACAAATCAAGCAAGAATATAATAAATAGAATCTCTCCAAATTAAACTGGACCTCTCACCGAAATTCTTATAGTCAAAGGATATTTACACCACAGACGCATTCAACTATTGGTTGCATAAAGGAAAATCACGTTTGTATTTTCACCTTTGAAATGCAAAATCTTTATTTAAATCAGTTGTTCATTTAATATTCCTGCATTGATGTGGGTCACTGCACTGTTCGGCTAGTAGCATTACTCCCACTTTCTCCTCAGTAGAAAAAAACATTCCTTTCAACCATTCCTTTCATTTCTATGAGTGTGGTGTTATTCATTTCTTGCTGTGTCTGTGCCTTGAATGATCTATACTTGTCTCACGTATAAGTGAGGATTTTGCCTTCCACCCAGAGGTGTGAAAGGAAAGGTCTTACCTGGTCTCGTGGTGAGTTCCTAAACATCGTACACAGCAGTAGCGAGCTCCACACGAAACACAAGTGTAGTTTGAAGGAAAGCCACACACGGCACAGAAATGCCTCTGGGGAAACTTAGATGGCTCAGCACAGGCTGTGAGATAGTTTGGCCCCTCGCTTACACTCAAGTCCTGATGGAAAGAAGAAAGAAAGACGGTGAACGTGTCATTATATAGCTAAAGAAAGCAGATTTGAATGCATGGGATCTTATTCATCGTAAATCCAGAGTCGTATCTTGCATACTTCTCAGAACCTAAGTCTTGTGTGAGTGACAGATAGGCTCTCTTACCTCCTCCTCCAGAAGAGTCTGGAAGTTTTTGCGAAACCTCTGTTTAAAATGATCACCCCTTGTCTTTTTCCTCCTCTTGCCTTTAAATAAAAACCCATCAAAGGAGAACAATAAAACAACTGCCAGCCTCACTCATTCATTCTGTAATGGACATTGGAATGTGTGCGAATGGTTGAGGCTTGGATTTGTAACACCGACTTGGCTCGTTACCGGATTCGTTGCTTTCGTCGAACTGCGGCAGTCGTTTGACCAGCTGAGGGAGGCTCGCGTGAGGGTCGTCTTGGAAGTTGTCTTTCTCCAGAGCCTCGAGCTGGCGAGTCAGACGGCGTTGGCGCGTGGCGGTGTCCAGCACCCGCCGCTGGGTTGGATCCTGTGAGCGAACTGAAAGGGAGAAAACGTCATTTAACTGAAATAACTGCGTGATGCACATCTAAGGGTGTTAATATGTGTCGCAAATACTAAAAGTAGCGTTGAACTGGCGGCGTTGCCTCATAGGACTTGCGTTCATTTTAGTTTCTTCATACACAATTATCAATCCGTTTATTTAGAAGTAACTTACACAAGGATATCATACATACCCGATATTTTCTTCTCCGCCATGCTTGGAAGTTTAAAATGAACTAACACGGTTGCTTGCAGACTGTTGTTCGTGTGTAGATTATCGGCGGTGCGCAATCTACGTTTGCACTATACTGACACCTATCGGATGGCTGTGGAAGTGACTCATATTTGTAAAGTGACTCAAAAATGAAAATTCCGTCATCATCTTCTGACCTTCGAGTTGTTTAAAATCTGTATACATGTCTATAGCCATTCTGCCCCCCATTAACTATACCATAGTAGGAAAAAATACTATGGTATAGTCAAAAGTGCCCCAGAACTGTCCTACATTCTTCAAAATGTCTTCTTTTTCCTACTTTGGGAGTCAATGGGGGGCACAATCTGTGTGGTTATAAGAATTCTTTCAATATCTTTCTATGTGTTTATCAGAACAAAGACATTTATACAGATTTGGAAAAACTTGGCGAGTAAATGATGACAGAATTTTCATTTTTGGGGCAAGTATCCCTTTAAAGCTATGATTCAATCCAGAATGAAAATTCTGTGATTAATAACTCGTTCCACAACCAAAAGTCCTCCGTTCATCTTTAGAACACAGATGAAGATACTTTTGATGGGGTCTGAGAGATTTCTGCAAAGCCTCTTGCACCAAGTAATGTGCATGACTATTCGTAATGATGTTTATAATAATGATATAAATGTAACAATTCTACATTTTATATAGACATGTCTTTTGTGATTAATGGTGATACTAATAAATGTGATACTTAATGCTACAAATTAATTTGAATGCATGTACAAATAAGTTAAAAAAATTGCTTGTTTACACATTTATTTCAATTAAACTATGACAACAGACTAAGCAATTTTATTATTTAAACAAAGCTATTTTAGAATTAAGTGCCATTTTAAAAATACATTTTAAAGGAACGTTGTGTGATTTTAGTGGCATCTAGCGGTGACGTTGCAAATTGCAACCAACAACTCACTACACCCCCCTTTCATGTGTCAAATGAGAAAATACATATTTGCATGATACAGAAAATGACTTTATGACATCATGAGCAAGAAGAGACTGTTCTCAACCCTAACCTTAGCACAGTTATTGTTCATTGAAACAATAATATAAAAATAACCACAAATGCCACTGTTCTGCATCTCCAACATAAAAACGTTACACACAAACAAGTCAAAATTCATCTTCCTGAGTGTACATTAGATTAGGGAATCCCACTTATAATATTAATTGCTACATAAGCAAATATTTCTGAAACCAAATATTGATTTTTCAGTTGGTTGTGTTGGCATAAGAAAAGCCAACACATATTGCCAACTTATATTACATTTTTAGACTGTTTTATTATTCTTAACTATAAGAGAAAGTGCATATATGTTCACTGCCTTGTACGTCACAAAAATACATTAAATTTCTGTTGCTTCACAGTATTCATGAGAAGGATAAGAAATTGTAACGTATTGTGCTAGCAGAAGTGTATCTCAAAATGTTTAACATCATGATAATAATATCGTGTTGTAAGGCCTATGGTGAGTCCCATCTCTAATGGGACAGTATACCACTTTGTAATAATTCGGCACATAGACTGAATAGCAACATAATATATAATTAAATCATACCAGAAAGCATAATTATTATGAAACTGAAGGGAGCTTGAATTTACACAATGATTTTTGTCTCTGACTCGGAACTGTTTCCAATAGCTTTGATTTCAAATTTGTACCAATCAGCACATCGCTTGTAACGGGTGGACAGTAGTTCTTCATGGCATACTCCACATTCTGTTAGTGATTTAAAGAACTACAAAACCCATGATTCTCACTTTGCCTACAGTCAGCGCATTAACGCCATGGATTTCATCTAAACAATGCACCACAAATTATAGCGATGTCGCTTTAAAATGTTTATGAAAGTCAAAAATGAACACCCTCCAATAAGCAAATGGCGTCAGGATCTCTACATTAAACCGAACAGCTCGAGTTGACAAAAATACATTGGACAGGAAGTCAGAAATGTGAAAGTGAAAGTGTGGAAGAGCACTTAAAACAGTTAGAAGATTTTACTTCAACAGATGCACAGGGAGCAGGTAAGATATGAAGTCTATAAGCTAAAAACAAATGCTACCGAGTGTGTTTCTTTGCAAATGTTTATTTAATGTTTCTCAGAATCTATACATAATCCAGAGTGCTTGCAGTCTCATGATAGAATCGCAATTGGCACCCCTACGACTAAAGCCTGTTGTAGGTCATATAGACTACATAGTAGTCGGTGTAAAAGATTATGATGAGAGATGAGACTTAATATTTTAATTTCTTTTAAATATTTATTTTTATTTTAATAGTTACTTTATTTGATTTGCCCTATGTTGGTGATTCACTGCTAGAACTGTTCCTCCAACTGTGTTTAGGGTTATTGCACTTTGCAAAAGCCTGAGCAGGAATATTGGAAGACAATATTTCTTAGTCACTATACAATTCATTGTTTTATTATATTTCAAAATACTTAAATTTTCAAATATTAGAATAATAATCATTGATTTTATTATTTATTGTATGTCATACTTTATATCTCAGTCAGGGAGTTTGGTTGCAGCAGTAGTAGCCAATTGTTTTTTTTTACTCGTTTTATTTTAAGATTTACTTGTGGTACTATTGTAAGTCCAAAACACCATTTTTTTTACATTGGTAATATGTGTTCTGTTCTCACTTCAGAAACAAGACTGTTGTTTTCCCGGAACTAGCATATTTCTACAATAACTGGACATTTTCTTCATCGTTTCATAATGGTAAGAATCTCTGACTATAGTAACACTTTATTAGCATATGCATGGGCGTAAATCTCATTTAACAGTAGGGGGCGACAATACACATCAAATTTCTCAAGATAAATTTTTGGAGGGGACACAAATAATACAGTCAAAATTGTACTAACTACGACACAAAGTGACAATATGCATTAGGTTCATAGGTTTAACACGCAGACTTGCAGTCATATAATAACTGAACTGAACTGTCACATACTGTACAAAACAAAAGGGAACAAAAAAGCTTATTTCCATTTATATATTTTTTGTCTCTGTTGTGAAGACACACACTACCCATGACACTACATGTTAAGTCCCTTTTACACAATAAGTCCCTTTTAAACACTTGTTATCCTGATTTATACTGCAACATCGTCTGACAAATAAATAAAATATCCTTCTTACTGGAGTTCAACAACCACTGATGAACTGAGCCGCATACCTGACTTGAAAGTACATCACATGAGTTGAACAGGGAGAGCCGGGAGTGGGCCAAACCACTGCGACAGGCATGGTTTCTGAACTTATACTCAACTCAACAGTTTCTGAACTTATAACTTATTTCTGTGTTTGTATTCTCTTCTCATTACACAATTAGTTTAGGTAAACATAAATATATTTGACAATAGAGAATGCGAGTTTAATTGATTTGGGGGGGACAACCCTCGGATGGAGGGGGACGTGTGGACAAATTTTCAGCCTTAGAAATATATGAAAGTAAAAACACAATAATGCAGCAGTATTATTACTGAAAACTATAATTAAAGCACTGAAAAGGATCCTTTCTGTGTATTATATATATATATATATATATATATATATATATATATATGTATTATATGGAATACAGCTTTCAGAGGATATAGTTTCTTAATTCATATGCAGCATGTAGTCTCCGTGAACAGTACTGGAAATAATATCAGTGTGATAGCATTTGCATTCAGCCTGCAATAACCCATCACCCATCCTGATCATTCCTGCATTATTCGTATGCCAGGTTCTGATGAGTTAACTGGGGCTTATACCAAAGTACATCTCTTATATCATATTCAATTCATGTTCTCTCAAAGTATTTCTGGTGGAAATGTCACTACTAAAACCTTAACTTCAATCATTACTTAAATTTGATCTATATTGTTGCATGTGAAATTGCTGTACTGAGAAACATTTTTTTTTTGTTATTTGATAATATCTTCCTGACATACGGTGTGGCTTCCAAGGGACAGATTACATCTTTCATACTTGAAAAAGGTAAGTATACAGAAAAGGGTGTTTATCACATTATTTTTATCCATTTCTCTGTTATTTTGCAAGTAAAGCAAATTATTATGAAAAATGGGTTAACACTGCCATTCTATTAGTAAAGTGAACTGCAGAAAGTGATTCAGTCTCTATCCTAGTGACTAATACAATAATTATATATTATTGTTCACTTTACATTTTACTTTTATCCTTTCAGTTATCATCCAAGTCCAATCATTTCTTTTCCAAACAATCACAACTATTCCAAGAACATTTTAATGCTAAGATTGAAAACTAACACATTTTGTTTTCATCTTGAAGAACACAAATACTTCATGATTCAGTCGGGAAACTCACGTGATGCACCCCAACAAATTTTAAAACATCTCTATAAACGTATACCTGGATTGAAGGAGGTGTTTAGTGTGGAGGAGTGTGATGTCATCCTGGATTTTTGCCCCATTGTGTCACGGGCAGGAACTGACATGGAAGCTGCGCTGAATGGACTTAATAGGTGTTCAGGTAACTTCAAGATCACAAAATACATTTGCAGTTACCAGTTTTTTTTTATTACGTTTAACACGTTTTTGACCACCTTTTATTGTCCTTAAACAGCATACAAACCAGCTGTATTCATGGTTCTCCATCACACTTATGAGCGAGAGAAAATTGTACCAGACAGCAGCAGATTTATAAACAGGAAAAATACCCGTACAGTGAACTTTCTCTTCAATGAAGATATTGGGTTACTGGAATGTGCCATGAATGATGATGCACTGACCAAAGTTATTGAGCATGTCGAAGCTCAGGTAATGTCTGACCTCTTTCATTTTATGGAAATCTGTGTGACTACTATTTATGTAAGGGGGTGGCTTAAAATTAACCCATCATTAAAAAAAAGTATATAATAATTTTTTTGGGCCCTATTTTAATGATCTAAGCTCGTTGGCTGAAGCGGATGGCGCAGGTGCACTTAAGCATAAAGTATAGTCCGCCCGCATGGCGTAATTTTCTTCATCAGGAGGGTCCGTAGACGTCTGCACACCCTGTCCATGCGCAACGGAACACATAACGGCGTATGTGCAAGAAAAATGTTGAGACGACCGAGTCCACTGTGTGACGCACTGCGTATTTGTCGAATTCGGACGACCTCACTTATCCGTGATGGAGTACGCTTGTGTGCATGTGTGTGTGCATGTGTGTTTGCATGAGACAAAGACGGAAGCGGAAAGTCTACAAGCGCATATAACCTACCGTGCGTTCACACCGCCAGTGAGAAAGCACAAAAGTGGGCTTGTCTAGGGACACGACAAAGTTGACTTTTGCTCAACATTATGCAAATATTGAGCAACTCCCGGATAATCGAATAGGAAAAGAGGTGGGACTTGGTTGGAGTTGAGGCACCTGGTTGCTGAAACCATGTGTCACTTAAGTGGCCACGCACTTAATTTGCTGAATTTTAAGGCTTAATATAAGTTAAACGGGTGAGTTATAAAAAAATTCACCCTCCTTACAGTTCTCATGAGAGGAAAAATTTGCTATATAGACCAAAAAAAAAAAAATGTTCGAGGCTTTAAACATGTTTTTTTCTGCTGTAAAGTTGCCCATTTTCAACATGAGGATCAATGAGATTCTGCTGAGTTTCTAGCAGCAATTGTATGAATTCCAGTTTAAGTCACTTCCATTTTGGCTTCACGAGAGAAGAAGTTGCCGCTTGACCAGATTACACCTCGTTTTCAGACCAGCACGCAAGTGCATTTGCTATTTTATCAATCTGTACGCGAAAATGATAAGTACCTTCATCTGAAACGGAAAAGAAAACTTGCAATGCATTGCGGCAGGTGTATGATAGAGCCCTTAATGTTATGCTACTTCAACACGCTTAAAAGCTTATATTTTTTAAACATTAGCAGTCACAAATTGTTTTTTTTATATTTGCTTTATCTCAATTATTATTGTATGTATTATTATTGTCTAAAAACTTAAAACACTTGAATAATAATATTTTTTCCCTCAGGTCATTCCTCAGAATCAAGTTCTGCGGAAAAAAAATTGTGGGTTTCTGCTGGGAATGGCTGCGGTATGCCTTTACGGAATTTACTACTATTCCACTACTAGAATAGGTAAGAACATATAACACGAGTTTAAAGAAATTGTTCACCCCAAAATGAAATTTTGTCATCATTTGTCGTAAACCTGTATACATTTCTTTGTTGTGCTAAACGAAAAAGGAAGATATTTTAGTGAAATATTAATATTATATATTATTAATATTATATTTTAGAATCTTTTGGACTGTAAATCTTATTGTATTGTCATTGTGTTGAATGTCTGTACCAGAAGCTTCCAACACCAAAGAAAATTCCTTGTGTGTTTAAGCACACTTGGCAATAAAGCTCTTTTGATTCTTATTCTGAAAGTTATTATGTAAGCTGTTTTGGGTCACCATTGACTCCCATAGCAGGACAAAAGACTACTATGAGTCAATGGTGACCCAAAACGGCTTAGTTTCATTAAAACATCTTCATTTGTGTTCAGCACCACATAGAAATGAATACAGTTTTGTAACAACTTTAGGGGGAGCAAAGTATGATTTTTATGTGAAATATTCCTTTAGGTGCTTAATCATTACATGTTGTCCGACAAAATCTATACTTTCAATGAGTCAGCTATACATTTAAATTCTTCATTCTTCTTGGTTGACTACTAAAAGTTTTTACAGTTGCATATACACACTTAAATACATATATATGCATTAAAAATAATTTTTTTAAGAGTTTTGTGGAGGTCTATGTAACAAAAAGCCTCACATATTTTTTTCTGCATTATTTTCCACAGGTCCCACGGATTACCACAGACTTCCTTGAATTCAGAAAACTATGAAGTCAGATGTGACAAAAATTAAAAGCTATCAATTTATGGATCAAATTAGCATATAAAAATAAGCATGTTTAAATTTTCATGTATCATCATAAGAAATGTGTTTTGTGGTTAAGCATGTAATAATATAGATGAAGCATTAAGATTGTTGTTTTGGTATAGCCATTTAGACATACAGTACATAAATAACCAATGTTTTGGCAGGGGATCATGTTGTGGAAGCCTTGTTTTAGGTTATCTACCCTTGTAACTTCACTCATGCAGGTGATTTTCTGTATGATTAAGTGAATATTGATTGTGAAATTATTGGTCACAATTATTGCATGGTTTCAGAAATTGATGAATCCAAATATCAATCAAAACAAATAAATAATTGTGTATCCTTGAATATGAATGTTTTATTTTATTTTGTATAGACTTGTATATCTCAACATGAGATACAATGTCATGAATATAGTTTAGAAGTCCAAATTGTTCTGTTTGTCTTATAGACTGTCAGTGATGCAAATTGTACATTATGTGCTCTTTACTGTATAAATTGCAACATATTCAATTATCATTCATGATACACACCAAATACAAAAATATGATAGCAGTGTTTTGCTTGTGCTGCACACATCACATTCAATTTGTATAGTAGTAAATAAGCAATGTAAATGCAATAGAAATGTATATCAAACCAATTAACAAACATGTCTAACCAGAATTTTTGTTTGAGTAAAGATATACCATTAATTTCACAACTATACTTAAAACGAATACTGTAAAGTGAAAGCAAGAAAACACATGACCAAAGCAAGGGCAAAAAGTCAAGGTGAGTGAGTGGATTACTCAGAGAATGCGTGCAATATATTTTTTTAGGAAATAAAAAGAAATCTATTGAGCGTTAGAGCATGTGTAGGCACGCAGATTGTATTAGAAGTCTGTTTCTGAGACGTGCTTTGCCCTGAATAAATAAAGCCATTGTCCATAACATTGGAATAAGTCAGATATGCCACTATATTTATTGACCTTTGGCATTGCAAATAACTCAAATAAAATCAAAACTTCAAACTTAACTTCGATTTTTATATTTAATGAACATAAATTCCATTCAAACATACTGTTAACAGGCACGAGCACATTACGCTGCACTCGACACGGCACGCTCAAAAAGTTTGTTTGACCTTCCATTGCGCAACCCGTAACTCATCAGCATTTGGCTTAAATATACTCAAAATACTCATTTGCCCTCTATTGTTACAAACAAAAATGACCATTCAATAAAATGGCCAACTACATTCATTCCGAAAGTGAAACAATGAAAGCATTTATCAAAATGAAAGTGAAAGTTTTCTTGAACCTACGACACAAGACTCACAGCTGCTTAACTCACAGCCGCAGATAACACGGTAGGCTTTTCATGTTTTTTTCCTAATCTCACTGAAAGTTTTATGAGGATTTTATATTAATTAAGCTCAAATGTGTCAATGTCGTTTTGAGCGAATAACTGTTCTCATAGACTCATTGGAATGCTTGGGTGTTGTTGTAGCACAATCCGCGGATGTCATCCCCAAAAAATGAATTTGTCAAGCGCATTGTTTAATATTGCACATTTTAGCGCATTACTGTTAATTAGAAAACGCAGCATTCGCCCTTTTAATGCACGCTTAGACAAAGTAAATTATGGTTTACCGTCTTAACCGTTAATTCACTGCAAAAGCAAACAACACACGCCTCAATGATCCACTGAATGAGTCGTCATGTGCAGGTTTTAAACAACAAGAGGGTGAATAAATGATGAAGGTTCATTTTTGCGTTAACTAATCCATTCATTTTTATTCGAGGAAAATGTGCATCATTTCTTTTTCTGAAGTGTTAGAGTAGGGTAGCTAAGATGGCGCCTTCAAAATGGGGCATACGGCATCCAGGGGCATCTTACACCAAATGATCAGGTTAGGCCTACCAGAAAGATCTAAAGAGATACTTTCCTATCAAATCTAAATGTCCCCATGTTCTTCTCACATTCAAGGCGACTGAATACGATTTTCTTCTTGAAGAATAATGCAGTTGTAGTAAAAATACCACGTATCATTTTATTTCAGAGTGGTAGAAAGGGGGTGAAAGGGTGTTGACTTGTTGAAGCTCCAAAAAGAGCACCAGTGCTACCCATAGATATGGTGCTACCAAGGAAAAATGTAAATTTCGATCACTGTTCTCTAAATATTTGCTTAAATATGATGTGTTCAATTTACTTTTGCATGCTATTCATTTGTTAACGAAGTCTAAACTTTGCAGTTATTATAAAGGAAGGGGATTATTTACATAGTTACAAGTTTTTGCGAAATTTGGACAATTAAAAGATTCTGTATACTACAACTGTCATGCATCCTGATTCCTTCACTTCATCATGAGTGTAACCTCTTTATAAACAGCATCATTTTGTGGGACTTACTAGCCTATATGTGACCCTGGTCACAGTCTTGAGTAGCCTGGAACAGTTTTTAGTAAAAGACAAAAACACATTGTGTGGGTCAAAATTATAGATTTTTCTTTTATGCCCAAAATCATTAGGATATTAAGTAAAGATCATGGTCCATAAAGATATTTAGGAAATTTCCTACCTTAAATATATAAAAACTTTATTTTTGTGAGTGGATGGCCTGCCACAGTGCCCCTGGTTAATAACTTCAAAAGCGATTTTCTCACTATTCAGATTTTTGGCACTCTCAGATCCCTGAGTTTTAAACGGTTGTATCTCAGCCATATTCTAGCCTATTCTAACAACTCATACATCAATATACATCTTATTTTTTCATCTTTCAGATTATGCAAAAATCTCAATTTCGAAAACTTGACACATAAATCTGGTTTTGTTGTCGAGGGTCACATATAATACTAGTGTGGAATTTTTCTACAGTATTTACTCATCATGACAGTATAAAAGAGCAAGTCAATCAACTGCAGTATTTCCTCTATCAATAAATTGAAAATGTGGTAAAAAATACCGTCATGTACTGGAAACTAGCGGAAAATACCGCTATATTAATTTATGGTCATACTGCCCAGAATTGCTCCGTGGTCTTAAAAAAGGTGTTCTGAAGCAAATCGATGCATTTGTTTATAGATATATCCATATTGACATTATTGATTGCATTAATCTTCAAGAAGAAACCATATTCAGTTAGGAAGCCTTGGGGTCGAGTATATCATGGGAAAATTGTATTTTTCTAGTAAAGTATCTCTTTAAAGAGTCAATGATTTTGGAGCGTTAGCTTTAGCATATCTCCACTTCAGGTCAAAAAGCATTTCAAAAATATATATTTTTGTAAAAACATTTTGTGTGTCACTGTGTTGGTAAGAGTTGGCCCCTATGTAAAAGTGAAATGGGTGTGTTTGCTTAGTAACCTTTGAACTAAACTAATTTGTGTGTAAAATTTGCAGTGAAATGTACACTCTTAAAAATAAAGGTGACAATTTAAAAAAAGCAATGTCATAGAAGAATCATTTTTGGTTCCGCAAAGAAACAATTCAGTCAACCATCTCATTCTTAACCTTTTATGAAGAACCCTTTTCACCACAATGAACCTTTTGATGTTTCTTATTGAACCACTTCGACAAAACTGTTATTTTATGGCATCATGAAGCACTTTTATTTTTAAGAGTGTTCATTCACAATGTATCTGTAATGTGGAGTTTAATACAGCTGTTTGGAATGAAATCGATTTGCATGGGGTAAAAGAAGCCAAACACTTTATTTTTGTCATTAGATATTGTCTTTGAATACTGAAGCCAACGGCAACTTCTGGGCTATGCAGACTTTAATATTCAATCTGCCTTTTACCTTATAGGATCCTCCTCATGCTTTCTTGTTTTCTCTCTCCTCTATCCTTCAGCGAGAAATCAATCTAGCTCGGCTATCTTGACTCAATTCTCCAACTGCACTGTGAAAAAGTAAGGCACAAGAAGTGAAGAAGGTTCCTGAGAAGTTATGGTCCAGGTACACTATATCCTTCCCTTGCATCCTTCCATTCTATATTAAGTTCCTGCGAAAGATTACTCTCCCTTTTTTGATTGCATAAAAAATCCTTGAATCTATATAAGAAAGCCCTGAAAAAGTTTTGTGTTACATCATCATTAGGATTTATTCATCATTTCTGTTTTCCAAATATTTTATCTTTATCTCTTTTGAATCCAGATAATGAATTCCGTTGAAGAGGATTTCAAGCAAAAATTAAGGCGAATACGAGGCCTGAAGCAGAAAAACACTCATAAATGTGATGCTGTACTTGATTTCGTCTCCATTGTCTCTCGTGCTGGAACAGACATTAGTGCTGCACTAGATCGACTTAACACCAGTGAAGGTCACTTACATTGTTAAAAGCTTTTAAAGAATATCTTATCAACATGATTGCATGATGAAGTCTGAACTTTTCGGTTTTCATATAGTTCACAAACCAGTCGTCTTGGTGGTGCTACATCCCACGTTTGACTATGAGAAAGTTGTACCAGACAGCAATAATGCTGTAAACAGGGATAACACATTTGCAGTGGACTGTCTGTTCAATGAAGATGTTGGATTACTTAAATGTCCGATGAATGACGAGGCATACAAAAAAATTGCAACACACCTCAAATCAAATGTAAGCCTACTGATCTCTAGAGATCAATGAACACAGTCTAATTTGCAATGCATTGTGGTGAGTGCAGATATATTGACACATTTTCTTCCCTCACATTTACAGAACCTAACCTCATATGCATATTATAAAGGTAAGTTTCTCAAGCTTTTGTTTCTCAAGTTTTTTTTTTACTTTGTTATGCATCATTTTACTCTTACAATAATATACTAATAAATTACATATTTATACTTACAGATCTGCCCAGTCCATTTCCATCCTTGGATAATAATGATACAAGAGGTAGAAAACTTCAAACAGTGCTTAAGAGCTTGCTGAGAAACACAAAAATGTTTAAAAGACAAAAAAATGACATTTATAACAGCTGTCTTTTATATCTTTCTGCAGACACAAAGTCCTTAATCCCTTCTACAGACTCTCTGTACCACAAGTTCCTGACACACAAATATTGGGTTCTCATTATTGTGGTGTTGGTTTTGATACTGGTCCCCGTAATGTTAAAGGTTTTTAACATAATTTAATGATTCATTCTTATTATTTCTAAAAAATACTAAGCTACACTGGTCATATAAGCATCTTAGACTAACAATCATATAATGACAATGAACAGAAAATCAATAAACCAACATGTGTAGCTGCAGAAACAATGTAATATTGAAATGTGCATGTGACTAGATATGTGATGATATTAAGAAATATAAAATACTTAGATTCTCCGCCTCTTCTCTTAATATCCTATCAATTACTGCATGATTGATTAATACTTAATTAGTAATTAATCGTTTAAATAAATCTTTCTATAAATGCTAAGTTTTCATACACACACACGCATGCACGCACACCTAGACACACACACAGATGCACACGCACAGTATTAGACATATTCCTGACACTCTGCATGCAGAACCCTGTACATATGACAACGATAGTGAATTTGTTAAGGTGTAAGCTGAACAACAAAAACTCCTTATCAAGTATGACTTCTGCCATAAAAAGCAATTCTTCATTAAATTTTCTTCAGTTCACCTAAACTTTGACTTGTCTGTCATCCTCATACTGGTCTATGGGCCCTTACTGTACGTGCATGTGACCTCAGTGTTTCTCATATTATGAAACTCACTTGGAAACTTCAAATAAAAGTCTTACAGTTCTGACTCACTGCCTGCACGGGTTTAAATCGATCTGAAATGTTTTGTGATCTATACAAATACAAAGCAAAAATGTTTCAATGCAGCTTTCATAAGGTAAAATCACTTAAAGCAGGAGTGTCCAATGTCGGTATACATTCATCAAGGGAGAGGAAAGACTGAGGCCCTTTCCCAAATGGCGCACTTCATGTGGACTTGCGGTCTTGTGGACTAAATTATGCGTGGTCTATGGCTCCGTAGTGTGTCCCATTTGTCTTTTAAGCTCTCAGAAGTCTGCTCGCCAGCGCCTCCTTTGTGCCCTCGATGCAGTCTTCGGCAAAGCCCGTATTGATTCAGACTCCCCTTAAGTCCCCTTCCCAGGAATCCTTGCGAATGCCCAATCAGAGAACGGATGGGAGGAGTGTCGTCGATGTCAGACTTTTATGTAAACATGACGGATACATTTTTAAATGTATGTTTTTCATTCTAAATGAATGTATTAATTAGTTACTTATTCACATTATTGCTTATTTATTTTCCATGAAGCCAGCTATTAAGAATAAAAACTTTTCATGTAGTGCAATTTGTTTGATATGCCGTTTAATTTTTAATTGAGCAATAAAATATTGCAAGTTTTTATGAATTCCTTTTGTCTTGCATTTCGATCCTTAATAAAACTTAAATTTTGATTCTTACTGATGCCTCTAGTAATTCTGTGAATTTATTTTTATTATTTTCAAACATTTTGGGTTTGTTTTAAACCAGCAATGTAATAGTTGATTTAAATAAAACAACCCAGCATGTTGGGTCAAAGATTTAACCCAACTGGCTGGGTTAAAATAACCCAACGCTGGGATTGTCCATATTTGACCCAACGTTGGGTTACCAAAATAACCCAAATTGGGTTATTTTAACCCAGCCTTTTTTTAGAGTGTAGTTGTCTCTGGGCTCTCTAAAGCTGAACATCACAGCTTCTGTATTATAGAGAAATTTTAAACAACATATATGTGACCCTGGATCACAAAACCTTAAGTAGCCCTGGAACAGTTTTAGTAAAAGTAAAAAATTATAGATCTTTGTTTTATGCCAAAATCATTAGGATATTAAGTAAAGATTATGTTTTTGGTTTCAGAAATGTATGAATCTCAATATCAATCAAAACAAATTAATAATTGAGCATCCGTGAATATGAATGTTTAATTTTTATTTTATATAGACGTATATATCTCAACATGAGATACAATGACATGAAAATAGTTTAGAAGTCCAAATTGTACTGTCTGTCTTACATACTCTAAAAAATTCTGGGTTATTTCTGTAAACACATTTTTGGGTTAATCGTGCTGGGTCATAATTTTGGGTTGTTTGAGGTACTGTAAACACACAGTTGGGTTGCTCATGCTGGGTCAAATGGACTGTAGGGGTTCTTTCACCACTGATAAGCTGCACTCTAAAAAAAGGCTGGGTTAAAACAACCCAATTTGGGTTATTTTGGTAACCCAACGTTGGGTCAAATATGGACAAACCCAGCGTTGGGTTATTTTAACCCAGCCAGTTGGGTTATATCTTTGACCCAACATGCTGGGTTGTTTTATGTAAATCAACTTTTGCTTAAAAATTACATTGCTGGTTTAAAACAAACCCGAAATGTTTAAAAATAATAATAACAAAATCACAGAGAAATACTCGAGGCATCAGTAAGAATCAATAGTTTTATTAAGGATCAAAATGCAAGACAAAAGGAATTCATAAAAACATGCAATATGTTATGCTCAATGAACAATAAAATGGCATATAAAACACTTTGATGAAATGTATGTTTATACATATTTAAGGAAAATTAACTTAAATAAATAACATTAGTTTAGATTTTAACATATACATTTAACAAGGTTATTAAAGTGGCACAAGTAAATATAAATAGTTAGACAACTTAACACTTCAAAAATTCATATACAGTTAACAAAGTGGCACGAGTAAAATGCTTTAGGTCAATTCCAGCGTTATGGATGCGACATAAAAACACTATAAAAAGTATTTTACTAAACCCTTGTTGATAGAACCGCATTTATATGATAAAATATCAGTCTATGCACAAGTTTTCTATAAAAAAAGAAATAAACAAGCGTTATGGATGTGAAAAAGGGACACCGTAACTTTCCTCTTCATATAAACTCACAAAACATTTTAAAGAGCGTTAGTTCTTTTGGTTTTAGCACTGCTTAACCTAAAATATCCACGGAGCAGTCTTACTAAAGAGGATTCTTTTCCTGGGAGTTTGTAGAAAACAGTGTGGTGTGCACTTTTGGAAGTGGATGTTCAGCAGGAGGGTTTCTTTATCAATTTGTTCATCTATAAAGAGAAAAAGAGACAAGAGAAGAATGTAAGGAAACTGGCCTACCCAGAGCACAATGGATTATAATAAACATATAAAGAAGTACATTAACATTTTACCTAAATAATGTTTACCTTTAAGCCTGTTATGAAAACATCCACGTTCCAGTGACTTTCTCTTGAATAGAATGATCCATTAATATAAGCTGTTATTCTGCATCCTGTCAGTGGGGGGGAAAAAGAAGAGTGTGATCTTGTACAGAAAGTGAAATACAGTCTTAAAAAAATAATATTATAAACGTTAACACAACTCTTAACTAATTCGACACACTCGGGAATAAGTAGAAGTCTAAAAAGAGCAACAATTGTTTGTCCCATATACCCAAAATTAATTATATCGCATTGTTAACCACTAACGTTATAAGAGCGGCTACTCCCGAGGCAATGGCCGAGATAGAGCTGCTCTCCACGGAGACACGACCGCTGACAGCCTGAAGCTCACACCTCCGACAGCGTCTTAACAAATTCTCAAAGAGGCGTTATGTTTATATATAAATCACGTATTTGTGTTCTTAACAACTACATTCTCGTCTAAAAGACTCTTAAATCTAAGTTCCCTCACCGAACATTAGCGGTATTTAAAATAAAAAAAATTGCTGGATGTTTGCTTTTGACACGACGCTCTCTCGTGTCGGCCTTAAACTAATATCAAGATGCGTAAGTTACTTAACTAAATTCCTCACACAAGTCACACATTTCAGAGGAAATGTTCACCAAAAAGGAAGTTTAAATGATTAAAAAGCTGTAAATTAGAACAACGTGGGCATAACGTTACAGACTAGCTATACAAAGCTAACGAAGCTAGATTGTAACGTTACTTTCAAACCTAATGCGAACAGCCGAATTTTGCATACTTTTGCATTTTTTTTGTACAGTAATAGTTTTATACATTAAAAACTCGTAAACATACCTTTTCTTCTCCGAATAACAACTTTTCGAGATGAGGTGGATCAAAATGCCCGCGAAGGTAAAGTTTGTCTGATGCGTCGATGAGTGGGAGGGGTTTACTCTCTCACTGTCACTCAATTGGACCCAACTGGTAACCCAGCGTTTGGGTTACTCAAAAGATGACCCAACACTAAGAAAATAACCCAACAAAATGACCCAACACTAAGAAAATAACCCAACAAAATGACCCAACACTAAGAAAATAACCCAACAAAATGACCCAACAGGCTCAACCCAGCTGTTGGGTTAAACAAATAACCCAGCATTTTTTAGAGTGTGGGTTTGGGTTATTTTGACCCAACAGGTTTGTTCATTTTTCATCGAACCTTCTGGATCCTTCACGCGTCTCATTGTCAGACGGCAACGCACATCACAGCAAGCTGATTTTATAAGGTAAATTAATATGATAATATGATTATTTTTAATAACTTGTGGTAAGAGCACGCTTATTTTACTGTTTAATGCAGTATTTGATCTGTCGCTGTGCGTAGGAAGTGTTTTATTCTGTGATTGATTAACATTAAGTAATTTAGCAGCTTAGCATGCTATTTTTTTACAAAAAAGGCCTTAACAATCGCTTTATGGTTATGCTATATATGTGTGTACGTGTGCATATTTTTACTTTAAAAGGTTTTTATCCATCACGTTAAATCCTCATGGAAATGTATAAACTAGCCTTAGGTCAGAAATACATGGTATAGTTCGGTTACTGTTTGCCTACTGTATGGCTTTGTAATGTTTAGTCAGAATTAAATAATTTCATACAAAACTTAATCTAAGGGGATATTTTTGTCAAGTGTCTGTGACGTGCCGGATACAACCAACTAGCAATAATTTAAAATTTAGCATTTTCGCGCTTTTTTTCCCTCAGGTAACGTTACAGTTAGCTGCATTAGCTAAAAGCTATGCCTCTTAAACTCACTGATTATTACAATTAATGACAAAAATAATGTTTGGAAAATTAAACAGAAATTTCCTTCTGACACACGACAGCAAACGATAGAAATAACTGTCTTTTATACCATTTTCCAGCTGGTAAAAATACTAGTGTTCTAATAGCTTTGGCCAACACTGTGTGATATTATGTATATCCTCAGAAGTAAATGATATACAGTATGAATGTAGTGAATGAAGTAAAATACTAAAAGTGAAGTTTGAAGTTTTCTTCTAAAATTAGCATTTTTAGAACGCCTCTGTGTTTGTTCATTAAATGTATTTTAACTTAAATCTAGTTATGTTTTAAGACTAACTGTCATATATTTAACAGGTGGGGACTGTCATGGTGGAATACTTGCAAAATGCAGAGACCAGTGATGTAATCTGCACATTTTGTGCCTTGGGGATGAGGCAGCAACGACATCCCAGACCTTCACCATTGTTTCAGGACATGCCATTGAAACTGACTTGTTGCTCAGTTGATCTGTTTCAAGTCCTTTTCTGTGCTTGATGTTAACTAAGCAGTCTCTTCCTACTTAGGAATTTGTCCAGCATGCAGTTTATCGTATTGAGTGAAGAGGGAAGTTTTTGAGGACAACAGTTTTTTCTGGACACTTGTAACATGCTTTAAGTTGTCACATGTATTTTCTGTTTTTTGGAGTCTTTGTTTGGCTTAGTGTTAATGGCACACTGTTTGGACTGATTCTCATGTGCCAATAATATATTTTTGAGTGTTCTAATGCTGCAATTTTGACTGTAGAATAGGAATCTACAGTGCCTAATTCACCCAATTTTGTGTTTTTAAAGAAACCTATATACAACAACTTGTTTTTATGTGTCTGTAGGTGTTGTATGAAATGTATGACAATTGCACCCATTCAATAAATGTAAAGAAATAAATTTAATAAAAATGCGTATTTACAATTGCATTTGTTTTGTGTAATTGTATTACAGAAAAAATATAATAATTTTAAATTCCCTTGAGATTATTTATTTTTATTGGTAAATATAAAAGTAGCAAGGCAATGGGAAAACATATAACCCAATGTTTAGGTTATGTTAGCCCAGAAACACAGTTAACCCGACCCAGTAGTTGGGTCAAACAAACAACCCAGCATTTTGGGTCAAATGGTTCAACCCAGCACTTGGGTCAAAATAACCCAGCGCGTGTTCTGTCCCATAGTTACCCAGCAGCTGGGTTAAGGTTGGGTTATTTTCTAACCCAGCAATTCTTAGTCTGGAGACTGTCAGTGATGCAAATTGTACATTATGTGCTCTTTACTGTATAAATTGCAAAATTTTCAATTATCATGATACACGCCAAATACAAAAATATGCTAGCAGTGTTTTGCTTAAAAAAATTCAAAATTAACGCTGCAAGCTCGACATGGCACGGTCAAAAAGTTTGTTTGACCTTCCATTGCGCCACCTGTAACTCATTGCATTTGGCTTAAATATACTCAAAATACTCATATTGTTACAAACAAAAATGACAATTCAATAAAATGGCTCCTACAACATGTTTTCCGAAAGTGAAACAATGAAAGCATTTGTCGAAAGTGAAAGTGAAAGTTTTCTTGAATTTACGACACAAGACTCACAGCTGCTTAACTCACAGCCGCAGATAACACGGTAGGCTTTAAATGTTTTTTTCCAAATTTCACTGAAAGTTTTAAGAGGATTTTACATTGATTAACCTAAAATGTGTCAATGTCGTTTTGAGCTGATAAATGTACTCACAGACTCATTGGAATGCTTGGGTGTTGTTGTAGCACAATACGCGAATGTAACCACGAACAATGAATATGTCATGCGCATTGTTACATATAACACATTATAGCGCATTGCTGTTAAATTGCATTAAATAATCCATTCATTTATATTCGAGGAATATTTATTTTTCTATATATTCTTTTTCTGAAGCGTTAGAGTAGGGTAGCTAACATGGCGCCTTCAAAAGGGGGCATAAAGCATCCAGGGGCATGTGTTGTGTTCAATTTACTTTTGCACGCTATTCATTTGTTAATGAAGTCTAAACTTTGCAGTTATTTTAGGGGAAGGGGATTATTTACATTGTGTAGATACAAGTTTTGTGAAATTTGCGCAACGAAAAGGTTCTGTGTACTGCAACTGTCATGCATCCTGATTCCTTCACTTCATCATGAGTGCAACATTGTTATATACAGAATCAGTTTGTTGGGACTTGTCTATATAATACTAGTGTGGAATTTTTCAACAATCTTTACTCATCATGACAGTGTAAAAGGGCATTTTAAGGCAATCAACTGCAGTATTTCCTCTCTCAATAAGTTGAAAACGTGGTAAAAAATACTGTTATGTACTGGAAACTGGTATAAATCTGGAAAATACCATCTATCTTAATTTAAGGTCCTACTGCTCAGCACTGCTCCGTGGTCTTAACAAAGGTCTTCTCAAGCAAATCGATGCGTTTGTTTAGAGAAATATCCATATTGACATTATTGATTATTGCATTAATCTTCAAGAAAAAAAGCATATTCAGTTAGGATGCCTTGGGATAGGGAAAACATGGTGAAATTTTGTTTTTCTAGTAAAGTATCTCTTTAAAGAGTCAATGATTTTGGAGTGTTAGCTTAAACATATCAAAGAAATATTACAAATATATATATTTTTATGAAAACATTTTGTATGTCACTGTGTTGGTAAGAGTTGGCCCACATGTAAAAGTGAAATGGGTGTGTTAGCTTAGTAACCTCTGAAGTAAACTAATTTGTGTTTACAATTTGCAGTGAAAAGTATATACTCTTAAAAATAAAGGTGCTTTAAAGGTTTTTTAAGGTTTTCTCTTTGAATACTGAAGGCAACTGCAACTTCTGGGTTATGGAGACTTTAATATTTAATCTGCCTTTTACCTTATAGGATCCTCCTCATGCGCTCTTGTTTTCTCTCTCCTCTATCCTTCAGCGAGAAATCAATCTAGCTCGGCTATCTTGACTCAATTCTCCAACTGGTCTGAGAAAAAGTAAGGCACAAGAAGTGAAGAAGGTTCCTGAGGAGTTATGTCCACGCTACACTATATCCTTCCCTTGCATCCTTCCCTTCTATGTTAAGATTAATGAGATATATCATCATTAGGATTTATTCATCATTTCTGTTTTCCAAATATTTAATCTTTATCTCTTTTGAATCCAGACAATGGATCTCATTGAAGAGGATTTCAAGCAAGAATTTGGGAAAAAACAAGGCCTGAAGCAGAAAAACACTCATAAATGTGATGCTATATTTGATTTCGTCCCCATTGTCTCGCGTGCTAGAACAGACATTACTGCTGCACTAGATCGACTTAACACCAATGAAGGTCACTTACATTGTTAAAAGCTTTTAAAGAATATCTTATCAACATGATTGCATGATGAAGTCTGAATTTTTTCGGTTTTCATATAGTTCACAAACCAGTCGTCTTGGTGGTGCTCCATCACACGTTTGACTATGAGAAAGTTGTACCAGACAGCAATAATGCTGTAAACAGGGATAACACATTTGCAGTGGACTGTCTGTTCAATGAAGATGTTGGATTACTTAATTGTGCGATGAATGACGAGGCATACAAAAAAATTGCAACACACCTCAAATCAAATGTAAGCCTACTGATCTCTAGAGATTAATGAAATGAACACAGTCTAATTTGTAATGCATGGTGGTGAGTGCAGATATATTGACACATTTTCTTCCCTTATATTTACAGAATCTAACCTCATATGCATATTATAAAGGTAAGTTTCTCAGCTTTCATTTCTCAAGTTTTTATACTTTGGTATGCATCATTTTACTCTTACAATAAAATAATAATAAATGACATTTATACTTACAGATCTGCCCAGTCCATATCCATCCTAGGTTGATGATGAAACAAATAGAGGTAGAAAACTTCAAACAGTGTTTAAGAGCTGGCTGAGAAGCACAAAAATGCTTAAAAGACAATAAATGTCATTTATAACAGCTGTCTTTTATATTTTTCTGCAGATATAGACGCAAGCTCCTTAATCCATCCTACAGAAGACTGTAGTCTTAATGTAATTCCTAATGTTAGCGGTTATTAACATAATTTAAATGTTGAATTCTTATTATTTAAAAAAAAAACACACAGCCATATTCTGACACCTGACAATGATAGTGAATTTGTTAAGGTGTAAGCTGAACGACAAACAAACTCCTTGTTCAGTATGACTTCTGCCATGAAAAGCAATTCTTCATTAAAATTTTCTTCAGTTCACCTAAACATTCCACTTCTGCTCTGTCATCTTTATACTGGTCCAAGGGGCCTAACTGTACTATACGTGCTTGACCTCAGTGTTTCTCATGTTATAAAACTCACTTGGAAACTTCAAATAGATGTCTTACAGTTCTGACTGACTGCCTGCACAGGTTTAAATTGATCTTAACTGTTTTGTGATCTATACAAATACAAATGCTGCTTTCATTAAGTAATATCACTTAGCAGGCTATCTTTTAAAATAGTACGGGTGTCCAATGTCGGTCTTGGAGTGTCAGGGTAGTGTGCGAGGCAGAACCCAAATGCAGGAAGGTGAAGGTAACAAAGAGACTTTTATTAAATAAACAAAACAAAACCCACACTGGGGCAAAACAGAGACTCGTACTCAAAAACAGAAAACTTTGCACGAGGGGAACAAAACAAAACAAGAAAGCTAATAATTAAATAAGTCCAAAACACGCAATCCACAGACAAAACTCACGGGGAGGAAACATACTCGGGGTAATCCAAAAACCGTCAGGAAGAGTAACATACAATGAACCAACGAGGTGTGACGGGAAACAGAGATACTAAATAGGGACATAATAACTGTGATGTTATGAGTACATTTGGTTAAGAACTCGATTACCCAGCAGGCTAGAGTCAGGATGTTGGAGTGGTGAAGTAAAAGATGAAAAACCAGCGATCACGCCTCGTCTGTTTATTTTAAGTCAAGCAAGACAACACAATAACGAGGGGGGATTGTACAGGGACGGAGAAGGGCAGGTGACAAGACTACACTAATAGGAAAACTGGCGAGAAGAAGGAACAGGTGAGGAAGATAAAACACTAATGGGACACTAACGGAGAAACAAGGGGGCGGAGCTACACGGAAGACAGGGTCCCGTTTCAATAATGAAGTTCAACCAACACAGAGTTAAAATCTGAACTCTCAGTAGATTTACTCAGGGAATCTATATTCTGAGTTTTCAGTGTCAGACCAGCTGATTTGAGTTAGTTCAATCCACTCTGAGTAAATTCACCCTAGGTTATGCGCGTGCAGCATGGCGATGCAAAGCCATCATCAATTGAGTGAAGATTGCACGATTCACCATGGCAACGGCACGTGACAAAGAGGGCTCTGTTCATTTCTCGCCAATCGAATTGAAGGGACTGTTACAAGCGTAAGGTGAATATGAGCATACAGCCGCAGCAGCAAAAGTTGGTGTGGGAGAAAACTGCTTCACGTGCTTATATGTCAATCACTTTTATATTTAATTGGTTGAAACTGTAAAAATCGGAATTATATTTAACTCTCTCTCTCTTTCTCTCAGTGCATGCTGGGAGCGTTTAGGGGTGCGGAATTTTTCGTGGGGGGAGAGGGTGACTGTGCTATTTCCTTTATTTTCATCTTTTGAAAATTTGGTTAAAAAAAAAATTATATATATAAAATATAGCTGCAAGCAGCAATCATCGGGTTCGAGCAGTCTAAGGGGACTAAGGTCGACTGCCTTCGGTCACTGCACTAAGGAATCGCACTAGAACACTTCCACAATGGATGACACTCTCCCACACTAAGAAGAATAACAGAAACGGTCAGAAATGGTTAATACAGACCACGAATGCTAACACTCGTATGCAAATTATTTATACACTATACAGACACACTTATGCACATATAATACACAATGCAGTGCATCAAACAGCAAGGCCTAACAGTGGACAGTGAACACAGCTGCAAAAATAATTTGTTTCCCTTTCCTCTTTATCCTACACATACTTATCGTTCCTTCAGCAAAGCTTCATGCATTGTGATCTGGTGACTCTAAGAAAGCCATTGAAATTAATGATATTTTACCTTTTTGACTCTTTTGAAGGCATGCCTCTTCCAGTGAGCATCACATTTTGCATGCATGTTCAGTGTCATATGATGTATAATACTACTTAATGACAAGTCAGTTGGATTATTTCTTAAGGAGTAGCAAGCTTTCAGGTAGACTATTTTGAGGTTGATATAATAAAGGACCCTGTTACTGTCACACAATTGAAAAAGTTCAACATGTTCTTGATAATTATTTATGTAAAGAGTCCAAAGAATTGTTCTGTGGTGGAAAATTTGAAATTGCTTGAAAGACCTAAAATTTGCATGCAAAGATACGTCTTTAACATCATCACCGATAACTCGCGAACCGTTTGATTGACATCAATGGATCAAGAGGCAAAGTTTTTCAGAATAAGGAGAACTATCATATGATTCCATTAGTTTGCATAGATGTCAAATGTCAATTGAAACACAAATGTTTAAGAACTCCTAAAGCGTTATTTCGCCCCCCGGTGTCCAAATGAGTTCATATTTCTTACAGACCTTAAGGACCATGAGACGAATAAGCCCAGCGAGTGTCGTTTTGATCGGCCTCTGTTAACCCGGTCTAATAAGTGCTCAAACTTCATTGGCCAATGGCAGCCATGTTTTTTAAGATACGCCAATGTCCTTTTAGATGTTCATGTAGAATGAGACAAAGACACACCATACCAAATAATAAGTCAATCGGGCAAACTGTTGCGTAGTTATAGCCATTTTCTAGCTCATTCAAATTATAGCGCCACCTAGTGGCGTTTTCGCATTTTTTTTATTGTGACCCCGGACTGAGGGTCTACACATATGTTCCAAGCCCCATGAAGATATCTCCAACGGTTCACGAGTTATGGTCGTTTTAGCTAAATATGTCACTTCCGGTTTGGACATTTTAGCGCCACCTAGCGGCCGTGAATGGAAAATTCAACTTTTTTTCGATAATTATCTACATTCACACTCCACAGAATTCATCAGCGTTGGTCTGGTTCCGATAGGGCAAAAATCCAGGGACTAGTTCATTTTTTTTTTCCCCCCAATATTCAAATCGATCAGTTACAGCCCCTCCAATATTTCAACATGAAAATCACAGTAGATCAAATGAAAAATATGTAGAATTACTTTATTTCCGGACAATAATTTTGTTCCTAATCAAATATGAGTGTGTCATAATAAATAAGACAAAAAATTTCTCCCCCTCCATTGAACCGATTGGTAACGCCCAACCAATGAGTCGCGCTTTCACCAAAACAACGCGAGTGGTGTTTGAATAGGAGAGCACACGGGTCATTTAACGTACACCAAAAATGAAGAGAAACGCTGCACAGCGGACTATATTTAACTGCTGGTCAGAGAAGGATGCAAAAAATAAATAAAGCATGTACTGAGAATGAGGTATGAGAATATTGTGTAATAATAGCGAAGTACACACCATATATGTTAGCTAGCTAATCCATTGAAATGTATTTAGCTATAACTATCAGTATAACAAGTTACCAAAGCAGCCATCTGTTTTGCTAGTTAATTTTTCAATAGCGTCTGTAATTCTCAGTGACAAAAGCATTAACATTGATGTTTGTTTTCTTCCTAAAATAATCTGACTTTTGAACGAATTGGATGAATGAATAACTTAAGTAGCTCACTAATTAAAACAGTGAATCGCTGCCGCCTACTGGCGCTTTCAATACTTAATTTCTTCCTTTTTATAATCTCTTCTATGTTAGAATTTATGTCAGTTTAAAATACATTCTAAATCAGTACATCTTAAAGACATCTTCTAACAGGAAACGTCCTATAGACGTATTGCAGATGTAAACACACACATCAAATAGACGTCTCCGTGATGTTCGTGTGCTATCTGGACGTTCAACCCCCCCAATGTTCAAACCAAATCTACACCCTTGCGTGTAACTATCGCGAACGTGCCCCCATTCATTCGTAATGATGAAATTGAGCGGGGATTAGTTCGTTATGGAAAGTTTGCGAGCGCAATCAAAATGGTTCCACTTCGCTGTAGAAATGCAGCATTGAAGCATGTTATGTTGTTTAGGCGACAGGTGTTCGTGTTTTTGAATGAGTCAAGAGTTGGATGTTTCGTTCAGAGTGTGGCATGAAGGTAAGGCGTACATGATTTATGCAAACTCTGGAAGTATGAGATGTTTTGAGTTTGGAGATGTGCGACATAAAAGGATGGCGTGCCCACATAAAGCCCAGAAACGATGAAGAAGTTGCGGGTCCTAGTGACGCTGCTAATGAAGGAAATAGACATGATACCGTATTACATCTGAACACTGAATAATCAAGTGATGGTCAAACTCAAAGTATAACTCAAACTGATGATGTTGTTAACGATGTTGTTAATGATGATGTTGATGAGAATGAGGTTGAGAAAGATGAGGAACATGGCTTGTCTGAACAAAGTAAAAAGGCTGAGATCACTGGAAGTGTAGATGATGAAGTGGCAGGGACATCTGAATGTGTTGAAATGTCTGAGGATCAGTGTTGGGAAAGTTCACGTTCTACATGAACTAGTTCAAAGTTCAGTTCACAAATTTTAAAATGAACTAGTTCAGTTCATAGTTCAAACTTCAAAATAGTGAACTAAGTTCACTAAGTTCCAAAAATGAACTAGTTCATAGTTCTTTTTTTCCCTATGTTGATGCGAGCTATTATTTTTCAAAATGATTGCCACAGCCCATATACAGTAGAATCACAGACAGCAATTATTTTATCAGTTTTAAAATGAAGCTATGCGTCAGATTTCATCTTCATATCCAATTTTGAATCCTTATCCAACCAGGGTTTACATTATCATTGAGGGGACAGCATTTCCCCATTGTTGCTTTAATGCTTTGTTGCTGTCCATCACTCCACACTAGTAGCAGCTGCAGCTTTCAACCCTACAGTACACTCTCAAAAACATGAGGAAAAACGTGCTGCTTGATTGTCTTTTTTAATGAGGAATTATTAAAACAGGACAGTAATCATTAAGGTGCAAACGTTTTTCAATTTTAATAAATTTCCATTGTCCACATGTAACTGAAGTGCGGATTTTCTTTTTGAAAGCCGGCGGGCAAAGTTTGAACAGAAAAGTGAGATTTCTCCCATTCTCACCGACCTTGTCATAAAATTATTTTAAATGATCATACTCCTTGCAAACATGCTGCTGTCGCCTCCATGCCTTTTTTTGTTTTGATGACGCGTCACGCATGCGGCGGACGGCGGTGCGACACTGGTGGCTGGTGTTGCCAGATTGGGTGTTTTTCCGCTACATATTAAGACCCGTTTACGGTGTGTTTTAGCTGGGATTTCGCCTGGAAGGCTCTATAGAAATCTGGCACCCTATTGAACGAAGTTAACCTGAGAGAGCATGCGTTCACATACACCAGAATGAACGAGTTCACAGTAACGTTCATCAGGCAGTAATACAGCACGTTCAGTTCACGTTCGCCCAAAATATGAACGCGTTCATGAACTATCGTTCAATGAACGCGTTCAGGTACAACACTGCTGAGGATGAAGAGATAGGAGATGATGATTCGGTTTCTGACATGTTTGAGATAGGTTCACAGGTTTTAGGTGACACGTACACATTGCAGGAAATGTATACATTTTTGGATGTAACGTTTTGAAAAACAGTGAAGGTAAAAGATTCTTTTACGGATATAGACAAATTCATTGGGTCAGTGGGATTGCTACTGAAAACGGCCAGTTACGAGGCATTGAATACAAAAAAGAGATTTCGTTTGAAAAAAATGGTAACAAATTTAAGAAAGGAACAAAAGCGGCTCTGGAAGGAAAATTAAAAAACTAAAAAAATGCACATGGTGTTTTCTAAAATTTGTGAGTTACCTTTGTTCCTGTTCTTTCTCTTTCCTTTCCTCATTATTATGGGGTATTTGAGGGTGGGGTCTTTAAATATAAATGGAGGTAGAGATAGGAATAAGTTAGCTATTGTCTCTGAGTTTTTCCAAATGAATCAGGTTGATGTAGTTTTTTTTACAAGAAACCCATACTAATACTGATAATGAGAATGAATGGAGTAGGTGATGGGAGGGAAAGCTTATTTTAAGTCATGGGACAAACAATAGTGCAGGAGTAGCAATTATATTTTCTAAGAATATAAATGTTAAACGGTGGCTTAGTGGTTAGCACGTTCGCCTCACACCTTTAGGGTTGGGGGTTCGATTCCCGCTTCCGACTTGTGTGTGTGTGGAGTTTGCATGTTCTCCCCGTGCCTCGGGGGTTTCCTCCGGGTACTCCGGTTTCCTCCCCTGGTCCAAAGACATGCATGGTAGGTTGATTGGCATCTCTGGAAAAATTGTCCGTAGGGTGTGAGTGCGTGAGTGAATGAGTGAGTGTTTGTGCCCTGCGATGGGTTGGCACTCCATCCAGGGTGTATCCTGCCTTGATGCCCGATGACTCCTGAGATAGGCACAGGCTCCCCGTGACCCGAGGTAGTTCGGATAAGCAGTAGAAGATGGATGGATATAAATGTTAAAATTTTAACTGTAAATGAGGTTGTAAAAGGTAGAATGTTGTTAACTAAAATAGTGATTGAAAAAATTTTATTTATTTGAATGAACGTTTATTCCCCAAATAATGGGGTTGAAAGAATGGATTTTTTATGGTAATAAGAACAGAAATTCTGACACTTAATAGTAATGAATGTATCGTTTTGGGAGGAGATTGGAAGTGCGCCACAGATTTTGCAATTGATAGATATGGTGAAGAGCCAGATAGTCGATCTAGTAATGTGTTGATAAAAGTATTAAATGAATTTGATTTACTAGATGTATGGAGAACGATCAATAAAAAAGCCAGACAATATACTTGGCTTAAAGTAACGGATCAGAGAATCTGTGGTTTACGACTAGATAAATTATTTGGGTAAATTATGGTAAAATAGGGTCCATTTTGCCTAACAGTTTTTGGTTTTTTGGTTTTGGGGACACTTTTATTTCATATATTCAGTTATTGTATTCAAATGCATTTGTTCTTGTGAAAGCTGGTGGTGTTTTAAATGCACCAATACCTTTTTTTAGAGGAATCAGGCAAGGCTGTCCACTTTCAGGACAATTATATAGCCTTGTGATCGAGCCTCTTTTGTGCAGGTTAAGCAGAAATCTTAATGGAGTCTTGATTCCAAAATGGAGACATAAATTCTATGGTGTCCGTGTCGGCATATGCTGATGATGTTAATGTTTTTATTACAGGCCAAGACGATGTTACAGTTTTAACTAAGAATATTGAACAATATGAAATGGCATCCTCAGGTAGATTAAACTGGGGAAAAAGTGAGGGTTTTATTATTGGAGAGTTGACGAGAAAAGGACCCACACAGCTTCCTGGTGGGTTGAAATGGGGTAGGGAAGGTTTGAAAGTTTTAGGTGTATATCTAGAGAATAACAAATTTCAGGAAAAAAATTGGGAGGGAATGCTGGAGAAAGTAATTGCTCGATTGTCTAAATGGAAATGGCTTTTACCACAGATGTCGTATAGAGGGAGAGTTTTGGTTGTTAACAATCTAACTGCCTCTACCTTGTGGCACCGGATAATGGTAATGGAGCCACCGGAAGAACTGATTTGCCTTATACAGAGAGCATTAGTGGACTTCTTCTGGAGCGGGCAGCACTGGATCCGAGCAGCTGCACTGTAACTACCTGTCCAGTAAGGAGGACAGGGTCTTGTGGATGTGAGGAGTCGTATCCGTGCCTTTAGAATTCAAGCAGCAAAGAGACTCTTGTACAATAAGGATTTGACGTGGGCCTAAACTGCTTGTGCCTTGCTACAGAAATTAGGAGGATTGGACTTGGACAAACATTTATTCCTTATAAAACTGGAGGAGGTGAGCTTGTCCGAGATTACACCGTTTAACAGGTCAATGTTGAAGGCATGGAGAACTGTTTTTAAAGGGACATTGATCATCAAGGACATTGGGTTACTGAAGAACCTTCGTTTTTTAATCCACTGATACAGACAAGACTGTTATCTTCTGTGAGTATACGAACATGCTTAATAAAGAATAAAGTTGTAAAACTGGGGCATCTCTTTGACAATAATGTATGGCGATCAGTAGAGAACCTCAAAGAGGTGACAGGATTACGATCATTAAGACTCACAGCAAAGCTGATGGAAGAGATTTTGAATGTAATACCAAGCAGCTACAGAGAGACCATTGCACGAAAGGAAAATTATACGATTGGATTCCCTGACATAGAAATTGAGCCCGCAAGTAATGAAGATCTGAAGGGTAAAGACGCTGGTTCAATTTTGTCCTTTGAGGTTCCTCAAATAGATTTTTTCGAGTCTATATCAAAAAAGGCCATATATCATATCACAGTAAAGGTTACTCATCAGGAATCACTTAAGGGAGTAAAAACCTCTGGGTGGTCGGTACTGTTAACTCCAGACTTTCTCGTAAGGGACCCTTGGAGAACCCTGTATAAGCCTCCGGTCGAGAAGCGAACAGCTGATCTACAGTGGAGGATTATTCACAGGGCAATAGCTACACACTGTAACGAATTGCTGTAAAAACTACAGCGTTATTTTACAGAAGCTGACTGTTTTTTAAATACAGAATATTGCTGTAAAGTGCAATGCATTCTGGGGTCACGTGACGGATTAACTCAAATGTACAGAATATTGCTGTAAATTTCAAATCTACAATGGCGGGATGATCTTCAACGGTCGAGATTGGTGTAGTGCGCAAAATGAATGATTCACACATGTGGTAAGTGATTTATTACGTTTTTTCCATATTTGGTAACTATCATAGTGGTAACTTTATATAGAGGTATCTACATTCGCGTTTCACATTGGTAACCCCGGATTCAACCTCCATCCGCGGGGACCGAAGGAGTCTTGCGCGGGGTTTCAGCAGCGCCGTCGCGGTAAGATTTCAAACATTCTCCGTCGCTATAGCACCTGATGACAGAAGTTGTTCGTGTTATTTAGAGTTTTTGTACAAATCAGGAGCGAAGTCGGTATGTGACGAGCTACAGTTCATTGTATTAGTAAGTTGACGGTTGTTTTTTTAATGTTGAACATCGCGCACGCCGTAGACTCGGTAAAAGTTACATGCTTCGACAGTTGTGATACCACACTCGGTCGTGATTATTTTCTGGTGTAATTCAAATTTGCAAATGCAGTGACCCGTAAATCGAGAGACCAAATTAAAACAAGTCACCAAAGCTTGCGGTAAGTCGTTGTTCACGGAGGATAGCCCGGTAAAGTGATTAATGTACGTAACCATCTAGATATACAGTTTATGTAACGGAGGCCAGATGAGAGCTGTAGCAAAAGACGTTACCGACACCCTCATCGTTAGAGCAGGACTGTCTCCCAGATAGGACCGTGGGATGGTGGGAGTGAGACGACCCGTTACAAAATACTAGTCTGACAATTTCTTGACCGTGACATCCCTAACGTTAGTTAGCTTACATTTCTGTATAAGTACGGTTTTAAGTGTAAATTAATCTGTGTAATTTGCTTAGAGTTTGTTTGTATAGTCACTTATACTAAAATGTAGTTTAAATGTAAAAAGCTTTAAGATAAAATTGTATAGTAACTATTAACTATTGTCACATGTGGTATTGTTTGTTTTAAGACACACTTTGCCATGCAGGCCACTGGATGCTGACTACTGAAGGTTAGGTTGTGTGTGACTGTGACGTGCTCAGCACAGCTTCATGTCTGGCCTTCCCACTCTGTTCATAGCATGTTACATATTCAATCTTGAGTACCAGGATGGGGCAAGCGTGTATCTTGGAGTCCAATGAAAGGTATTAGTTGAACAACTTCCTTACCTGCATTTTATAGATATGTTAATGTTATATACCTGTTAAGACCTTTAAAACAATATTTCTCAACGAGAGATGGATTTTTTTAGGGCAAATTATTTAGAAGTCTCCGCTATTTAACACTAGCAAGCTAATGATTTAATTCATGTGTTTTAATATAATATATTTTGTACATTTAATATATAACATTTTGTTTTTCCTGACTCTTTGTAGATATTAATCCAGAGAGTGGAACAAGAAGAAGCATCATCTAAAATGCCAGGAAACAGAAGAAACAGGTTGCAGTGAACCCACATGTTGCCGCTCTACACAATGATGAATTTTCATTGTAATCGATGAAAAGTAAGAAGCACGCACACACACAGACACACAGACACACACACACGCACATACACACACGCACACAAACACACAGAGATCTCATCATTGAATTACATCATATTATTCTCTGACTGTATATGTTGTCCTCTGTTTTTCTCTGACTATAAATGGAATATCTAACATTATTCTCTTGTTTTGTTTCCATAGTTCTAGCTACTTGTTGTGCTCTGATGGATCAAGATGTGGACCGTTTTACAGACTCACTTGGGCCTTGTTTTGCAATTTTGTTTCATGATGGTAATGTCGGTTAACGCGTTGTTTAAACATGAATGTTTAAAGAGCCATGTTGGATACTATGAAGTTGAAACTGAATAAAATTATTTCATGTACAACAACGTACACAATTCGTCTGTAATGTATTTTTGTATCAATTACAAATTAAAGTCAAATTAAACACTGTATATCCAGTATGCAGAACGTACTGGAAATACAGTGATTTATGTATTTCTTCTAAATAAAATAAATTAAAATCAAGCAATTTGTTGTAAAAAATACAGCATTATACTGTTGCTATTCAAAATTACAGTTTTTCCTGTATTCTGCAATTACAGTAAATGGCTGTAAATTAAATTACAGTTCTGTGGCTGTACAATTTACAGTAACTGGCTGGCAACCCTGCTGCCAGTAGTTTACTGTAAATTTTACAGGATTTTTTTACAGTGCAGACAGACATGTGGCACACTTGAATACAGAAGTGGGTGGGGAATGTAGGTTCTGTGGGGAAGAAGAGGATTTGGAGCATCTATTTTTAAGATGTGCTAGACTAATAGATCTTTTTAACCTTCTTAAGAATATGTTCAGGGGTTCTAACGAAGAATTTTCAGATAAAGTGTTCATCGGAGTGTTAAAATATGGATTTTTTATGAGGAAAAAAATGTGTTTGAGTTATTTGATTGGGACTGCAAAATTGGCAGTATGGAAGACCAGAAAAAATTAAGGCTTGCTTTTTGCAAGTACGGATTCTGAATTAATGTTTAGGGGATTAGTGGTAGGAAGGCTTAAAGTGGAGTATGCATATTATAATGTTGTGAACAATGTCCAGAGTTTTATTGAAATATGGTGTGTTAATGATGTTTTATATACAGTTGTTGATGATGTGATGGTTCTGAATTTTTAACCAATTCATTGCTTTTTACTGTGTACATCTGTGGGATTATATAGTAGTGATATGTAGAAATGTATGAGTTTTGAAATGTAAAATATTAAAGATATTATAAATCTTTCTCTCTCTCTCGCCCTCTCTCTCGCCCGCTCTGTAACTCTCTGCGAATTAATGCAGCTTCCTCATCTACGGGTTCCTGAATAAACGGACATGACATTTTAAGCTCTGTGTGACTAAATTGAGCGCGATTAGGAACCCGCATAAATAAACAAATGGCTTATGCAGTTTCAACACCGGTCGTGCTTCGAAAAGGGGGCGGAGATTGTAACAAACCCTAGGTTAGCGGAATAAAACCTGCTCCCGACCAGGTTCACGGAGTGTGTTACTCTGGTTACTCAATTTCTATTCTCAAGATACCTCAATTTCTGAAATGGGCCTGACTTACCCCGCGGTCGCGGGTTTGACATACCCTGTGTTCTGAAACCAAAAACCCTGAGTATTCCGTTTGGGGTTGACTTACTCAGAGTTGCACTTACCCTGCTTTCTGAAACGGGCCCCTGGAGTACTCGCTGCGAATTATCAAAACATACCGCCACGTGTCTCCACATAAAACAAAACATACACACAAGATATGATACTGTAACAACCCTGTCCCCAAGGCATGAAATCTAAGAACAGAAAGGACAGGATTGTCACATGGAGGGCCTCAGTCCTAAAGAGTTCAGCTCCAACTTGGCTAAACACACCTGTTTGGAAGTTTCTAGCAGTGCCGGCCCTACCTAATAAGCGATATAGGCAGTTGCATTTGACTTTGTTAGATTGTTAGTGTGATATAATCTGTGTAACTTTAGTTTGTTGTGTACATTAGATGATGGGGGGCCTCATTTTGTAATCAGTTTAGGGTCCCCAAAATGATAGGGCCGGCCCTGGTTTCTAGTCTGCTTTGTGAGAGCTTGATTAGCTGTTCAGGTGTGTTTGATTAGGGCTGAAGCTAAACTTTGCTGGACACCGGCCCTCCAGGACTGACATTGGACACCCCTGACTTAAAGTCTTCCTTTGGCTGGAAAAACGTCATCTCTGATTGATAGTGAACCGAAACGGAATGAGTCCGTACTGTGTCCCATTTGTCTTTTTAGCTCTCAGAAGTCTGCTCGGGAGCGCCTCCTTTGTGCCCTCGATGCAGTCTTCGGCAAAGGCCGCATTGATTCAGACTCCCCTTAAGTCCCCTTCCCAGGAATCCTTGCGAATGCCCAATTAGAGAACAGATGGGAGGAGCGTCGTGGATGTCAGACTTTTATGTTAACATGACGGATACACTTTTAAATGTATGTTTTTCATTTTAATTGAATGTATTAATTAGTTACTTATTCACATTATTGCTTATTTATATTCCATTAAGCCAGCTATTAAGAATAAAAACTTTCAATGTATTGCAATTAGTAGTTGTCTCTGGGCTCTGTAAAGCTGAACATAACAGCTTCTGTATTATAGAGAAATTTCAAATAACATATATGTGACCCTGGATCACAAAACCAGTCTTAAGTAGCCCTGGAACATTTTTAGTAAAAGTAAAAAATTATAGATCTTTGTGTTTATGCCAAAATCATTAGGATATTAAGTAAATATCAGGTTCCATGAAGATATTTTGGTTTCAGAATCTAAATATCAATCAAAACAAATAAATAATTGTATATCCATGAATATGAATGTTTTATTTTTATTTTATATAGACGTATATATCTCAACATGAGATACAATGACATGAATATAGTTTAGAAGTCCAAATTGTACTGTCTGTCTTACAGACTGTCAGTGATGCAAATTGTACATTATGTGCTCTTTACTGTATAAATTGCAAAATTTTCAATTATCATGATACATGCCAAATACAAAAATATGCTAGCAGTGTTTTGCTTAAAAAATTCAAAATTAACTTCGATTTTTCTAATTAATGAACATAAGAAAATTTGTTTGACCTTCCATTGCGCCACCTATAACTCATTGCATTTGGCTTAAATATACTCAAAAAACTCATATGCCCTCTATTGTTACAAACAAAAATGACCATTCAATAAAATGGCTCCAACAACATGTATTCCGAAAGTGAAATAATGAAAGCATTTGTCAAAATGAAAGTGAAAGTTTACTTGAACTTACGACACAAGACTCACAGTTCCTTAACTCACAGCCGCAGATAACACGGTAGGCTTTTCATGTTTTTTTTCCAAATTTCACTGAAAGTTTTAAGAGGATTTTACATTGATTAACCTAAAATGTGTCAATGTCGTTTTGAGCTGATAAATGTACTCACAGACTCATTGGAATGCTTGGGTGTTGTTATGAATATGTCATGCGCATTGTTACATATAACACATTATAGCGCATTGCTGTTAAATTGCGATAAATAATCCATTCATTCATATTCGAGGAAAATGTGCATCATTTCTTTTTCTGAAGCGTTAGAGTAGGCTAGCTAAGATGGCGCCCATAAAAGCATCCAGGGGCATCTTTACACCAAATGATCAGGTTAGGCCTACTAGAAAGATCTAAAGGGATACTTTCCTATCAAATCTAAATGTCCCCATGTTCTTCTCACATTCAAGGCGACTGAATATGGTTTTCTTGAAGAATAATGCAGTTGTAGTAAAAATACCACGTATCATTTTATTTCAGAGTGGTAGAAAGGGGGTGAATGGGTGTTGACTTTTTGAAGCTCCATAAAGTGCATCCGTCGATCAAAGAACTGCTCGACACGGCTCCGTGTTAGTGGGCGATATATCGACGTAGCAGGCTTCAAATGAAATCTCCGGAGTACGCAGCATCCCGAAACGACACACAACAGTATGAGTCTTTCTATGACGCGGCACTACAGTATCATCATTTTTCTATACAAACATCCGCTAAACGGACTCGTTTGGACGTTCGCGTGTGTCTGGCGCATGAGCGGTAATGTACATATTCCGTTCGGGGAGCGCGCACCACGCGGCAGAATAGCAGATGACTGTTACATGTGTAGCAATTGCAAGTTCGCATTACGTTAGGCTATATTGAAATCACTCACGAGCAAACATCTTCAAAAGCGACCGTGTATCCCTCATAACTCCTTAATATAAGAATATAACATGATGTGTTTATAGTTTTAACTGTTTCTCTGTATACTGCGAAGGAGGATTTACACCGTGGTGCGATCGCTTTCCTCTCACATATCTAGTTAAAGCGTTAGTTTTATGATTAAAATATACCGTTTCAGGAAATCATGAATCCATTGTGACTAAACACAGCAGACATCATATGCATTTTTTAATGGTAAATTGTTACTATTTAGCATTCAATTAATCAGACTGAACATATCATATATATTTTCGGGTGGGTGGGGTGCACATTCTCTTGAAGTTGGGAGCACCAGTGCTACCCAGATGTGGTGCTACCAAGGAAAAAAGTTAATTTTGAGCACTGTTCTCTATTTATTTGCTTAAATATGATGTGTTCGTTTGTCAATGAACTCTAAACTTTGAAGTTATTATAGGGGAAGGGGATCATTTACATTGTGTAGTTACAAGTTTTTGCGAAATTTGCACAACGAAAAGGTTCTGTGTACTGCAACTGTCATGCATCCTGATTCCTTCACTTCATCATGAGTGCAACATATTTATATACAGCATCAGTTTGTCTGGACTTACTTGCCGATATAGTACTAGTGTGGAATTTTTCTACAATATTCACTCATCATGACAGTGTAAAGGAGCATTTTAAGTCAATCAACTGCAGTATTTCCTCTCTCAATAAGTTGAAAATGTGGTTAAAAAATACTGTCACGTACTGGAAACTAGCGGAAAATACCGCTATATTAATTTATGGTCATACTGCCCAGAATTGCTCCGTGGTCTTAAAAAAGGTGTTCTGAAGCAAATCGATGCATTTGTTTATAGATATATCCATATTGACATTATTGATTGCATTAATCTTCAAGAAGAAACCATATTCAGTTAGGAAGCCTTGGGGTCGAGTATATCATGGGAAAATTGTATTTTTCTAGTAAAGTATCTCTTTAAAGAGTCAATGATTTTGGAGTGTTAGCTTTAGCATATCTCCACTTCAGGTCAAAAAGCATTTCAAAAATATATATTTTTGTAAAAACATTTTGTGTGTCACTGTGTTGGTAAGAGTTGGCCCCTATGTAAAAGTGAAATGGGTGTGTTTGCTTAGTAACCTTTGAACTAAACTAATTTGTGTGTAAAATTTGCAGTGAAATGTACACTCTTAAAAATAAAGGTGACAATTTAAAAAAAGCAATGTCATAGAAGAATCATTTTTGGTTCCGCAAAGAAACAATTCAGTCAACCATCTCATTCTTAACCTTTTATGAAGAACCCTTTTCACCACAATGAACCTTTTGATGTTTCTTATTGAACCACTTCGACAAAACTGTTATTTTATGGCATCATGAAGCACTTTTATTTTTAAGAGTGTACATGCACAATGAATCTGTAATGTGGAGTTTAATACAGCTGTTTGGAATGAAATCGATTTGCATGGGGTAAAAGAAGCCAAACACTTTATTTTTGTCAGTAGATATTCTGTTTGAATACTGAAGCCAACAGCAACTTCTGGGCTATGCAGACTTTAATATTCAATCTGCCTTTTACCTTATAGGATCCTCCTCATGCTTTCTTGTTTTCTCTCTCCTCTATCCTTCAGCGAGAAATCAATCTAGCTCGGCTATCTTGACTCAATTCTCCAACTGCACTGTGAAAAAGTAAGGCACAAGAAGTGAAGAAGGTTCCTGAGAAGTTATGGTCCAGGTACACTATATCCTTCCCTTGCATCCTTCCGTTCTATAATAAGGTCCTGCGAAAGATTATTCTCCCTGTTTTGATTGGATAAAAAATCCTTGAATCTATATAAGAAAGCCCTGAAAAAGTTTTGTGTTACATCATCATTAGGATTTATTCATCATTTCTGTTTTCCAAATATTTAATCTTTATCTCTTTTGAATCCAGACAATGAATTCCGTTGAAGAGGATTTCAAGCAAAAATTTAGAGGAAAACGAGGCCTGAAACAGAAAAACACTCATAAATGTGATGCTGTACTTGATTTCGTCTCCATTGTCTCTCGTGCTGGAACAGACATTAGTGCTGCACTAGATCGACTGAACAGTAGTGGAGGTCACTTACATTGTAAAAAGCTTTTAAAGAATATCTTATCAACATGATTGCATGATGAAGTCTGAACTTTTCGGTTTTCATATAGTTCACAAACCAGTCGTCTTGGTGGTGCTCCATCCCACGTTTGACTATGAGAAAGTTGTACCAGACAGCAATTATGCTGTAAACAGGGATAACACATTTGCAGTGGACTGTCTGTTCAATGAAGATGATGGATTACTGAAATGTCCGAAGAATGAAGAGGCATATGAAGAAATTGCAAAATACCTCAAATTTAATGTAAGCCTACTGATCTCTAGAGAAATGAACACAGTTTAATTTGTATTGCATTGTGGTGAGTGCAGATATATTGACACATTTTCTTCCCTTATATTTACAGAATCTAACCTCATATGCATATTATAAAGGTAAGTTTCTCAGCTTTAATTTCTCAAGATTTTTATACTTTAGTATGCATCATTTTACTCTTACAATAAAATAATAATAAATTACATATTTATACTTACAGATCTTCCCAGTCCATATCCATCCTCGGATAGTGATGAAACAGATAGAGGTAGAAAACTTGTGTGCTTAAGACAAACAGTGCTTATGAGCTTGCTGAGAAACACAAAAATGCTTAAAAGAAAAGTCATTTATAACAGCTGTCTTTTATATCTTTCTGCAAATATAGAAACAAGCCCCTTAATCCATTCTACAGAAGACTCTCTGTACCGCAAGATCCTGACACACAAATATTGGGTTCTCATTATTGTGATGTTGGTTTTGATAGTGTTGTTCGTAATGTTAGCGGATTTTAACATTATTTAAATGTTTCATTCTTATTATTTAAAAAAAACCCACTAAGCTACACTGGTCATATAAGCAGCTTACAATAACAATCATATAATGACAATGAACAGAAAATCAATAAACCAACATGTGTAGCTGCAGACAAAATTAAATATTTAAATGTGTATGTGACTAGATATGTGATGATATTAAGAAATATAAAATACTTAGATTCTCCGCCTCTTCTCTTAATATCCTATCAATTACTGCATGATTGATTAATACTTAATTAGTAATTAATCGTTAAAATAAATCTTTATATAAATGCTAAGTTTTCATACACACACGCAGGCACGCACACGCGCGCACACGCGCACACACGCGCACACACGCACACACACACACACACACACACACACACACACACACACACACACACACACACACAGTCATATTCTGACACCTGACAACGATAGTGAATTTGTTAAGGTGTTAGCTGAACAACAAACTCCTTGTTCAGTATGACTTCTGCCATAAAAAGCATTTCTTCATTTAATTTTCTTCAGTTCACCTAAACTTCGACTTCTGCTCTGTCATCTTTATACTGGTCTACGGGCCTAACTGTACTATACGTGCTTGTGACCTCAGTGTTTCTCATGTTATGAAATTCACTTGGAAACTTCAAATAAAAGTCTTACAGTTCTGACTGACTGCCTGCACGGGTTTAAATCGATCTGAAATGTTTTGTGATCTATACAAATACAAAGCAAAAATGTTTCAATGCAGCTTTCATAAGGTAAAATCACTTAAAGCAGGAGTGTCCAATGTCGGTCTTGGAGAGCCTCAGTCCTAAAGAGTTTAGCTCCAACTTGGCTCAACACATCTGTTTGGAAGTTTATAGTCTGCTTTGTGAGACCTTGATTAGCTGTTCAGGTGTGTTTGATTAGGGCTGAAGCTAAACTTTGCAGGACACCGGCCGTCCAGGACTGACTTTGGACACCCCTGACTTAAAGTCTTCCTTTGGCTGGAAAAAAGTCATCTCTGATTGATAGTGAACCGTAACAGAATGTTTCGCTTGCTAAGGGTGGTTGCCAGGGTGGTGTACAGTAAGACACATAACTGATGGGTGCAGCGGTCATCAGAATCAAATACTGGATAAATAAGTTGTAATAGATATTAACAAGATGCTACAGTTCTGTTACAATCAATGGACACCCCATCTTCCACTTGTGAATTCCAGCTAATGGAGTAATTCAAGTAAAAAGAACAGACCCCTGGTTCTAAAATATCCCCTGACTGTAAATAGGTGGAAAAAACACACAACACTCTAAAACTCTAATAGACAATCAGCAGTTGGAGGCGTATACATTCATCAAGGGAGAGGAAAGACTGAGGCCCTGTCCCAAATGGCGCACTTCATGTGGACTTGCGGTCTCGTGGACTAAATTATGCGTGGTCGCCAAGTCTATGGCTCCGTAGTGTGTCCCATTTGTCTTTTAAGCTCTCAGAGTTCTGCTCGCCAGTGCCTCCTTTGTGCCCTCGATGCAGTCTTCGGCAAAGCCCGTATTGATTCAGTCTCCACTGAAGTCCCCTTCCCAGGAATCCTTGCGAATGCCCAATCAGAGAACGGATGGGAGGAGTGTCGTGGATGTCAGACATTTATGTAAACATGACGGATACATTTTTAAATGTATGTTTTATCATTCTAAATTAATGTATTAATTAGTTACTTATTCACATTATTGCTTATTTATGTTCTATTAAGCCAGCTATTCAAGAATAAAAACTTTTAATGTAGTGCATTTTCATAAGGTAATAAGCCATGTTTTATTGGAGATTTGTAGTTGACTCTGGGCTCTGCTAAGCTGAACAACACAGCTTCTGTATTATAGAGAAATATTAAATAAACATATATGTATATTAAGAAGTGTATACGTAAGAATAGTGTATACAAATAAATAAAAATAAATAAGCAGGTGCATACGTCATGACAAACGAATGCATTACAAACATAAGTGTCATGATCCCGTTCTTGTCTAGGTGTTGTCTGGCAAGGGGGGCGTGTTATGTTTGTTTTGTCAAGCACGTGCGATCCGTTGTTTTGCAGCTAGCACGCGCTCGGTGTCTACGTCATTCACCCCGCCCTCGTGTTTCCCCAGTCAGGCCTTTTCCCTTGTGGTCTCGTGCCTAGTGCCCTACAGGTCTGCACTTCCTGACGTCACCAAGTGTGGACTCAGAGGAGGTCCACAAGTCCGGAGTGCGCCATTTGGGACAGGGCCTGAAGCGAACATTATTTTGAGGGTGGAGCTGTAACCATTTGGTACTGTTGTTTTGCGTTTTGGCCTCTAGAGATCCTCGTTGGGTTTACATGTTCACCCGATTACCTGTTATATGTGTTGTTGCATTCATATTTCACATGTGCCTCGTTTGTCAAAGTGTTTATTAGTGATACTATTTACCTGTTTCTGTAGCAAGTCTCCAGCCTATGTTTTTGAATGTCTTTTTGCATCCTGTTTTCCTTTTCCTTATGGACTACTTTTGTTGGACGTTTGAATTACCTTTTACGAATATCCAGATTGGATTAAGTTTGAACTTTTGTACAAATTTGTTTCCTAAAATACCTCATTATTTTGTTTGCGATAGTTTTTTCTCATGACTGCTTCTCTCGTGGTGGGTTTTTTGCCTTTTTGAATAAAAAAAATATATATCTGAAGTTTTCATAAGTGAGTCTCGCTTTTCAAATCACCATCCTCCTGTGGCTTTGGGGTTGAGAGATCGAACCGGAAACCTGACTTTGAGCCTTGGCCCTGACAAGAGCCATGATGCTTGTGTGTGTCCTCAGCATCGTTTCTAGGCATAGGTAAACTAGGCAGTCGCATAGGGGGTGCCCGCGAGCTTGCTTACCTGGATTTTAAACGTGTTTTAATAATCATCATGAAAAGGTCAAAGCCACCAGGGGTTCAGGATCTTTAAAAAGAAAAAAGAAGATGATAAAAAGCAAAATATAGAGGTATGCTACCAATTAGTAATTGTTTTGTAAACTGGTCGCTGGTCTATCTATCATCAGCACAATATGACACTGCATAGTACCAATCACGTGAACATTTCAGCGACCAGATATATTAAGATAGTAAAGTAGAATTAAATTAAATTTGACCAGAAATGGAATTAAATATAATGTCAAAAATTTGTTTGAATTCATTTTATATCAAAACAAGAATCGTTTAAAAACATATCAAAAGAATGCATTTTTTTCGGCTGTAGTGTTGGTTACAAACAGACTAGCATTGATGTAGGTGTGTGGATCTGTAAGTTTAAGATACCAGATATGTGTTAATGGTAATAAAGAAAACGATCATGACAGATTGACCCAGAATTTTCTTGGCAAATAAGTGAAAACGTGACGACATCTTTGTTCTGTGAAGCCACCTTAGTGCTTCGAACAGAAGGTGGGGGCTGAGCGGTTGGACAACCTTGCATTTCACAACCTCACCACCAGATGCTTGCTGCTTATATTATTTGGGGATAAACACAAGAACTATACATCATTTTAAACGTGTCATAATAGACTCAGAAGAACCGTCCACCGATCAAAAGTCCATTTGTATTTGTGACTGAGGCCAGACAGTATTCTAGCTGAGCAAGTAAACCTCACTCATTGACCTCAAGAGGTGCTCAAGAGACAAATGCTAGAGGCTACGGAGGCTAACGCCCTCCTCGATAGAGTGCCTGTCTCCCATTTCCCATGCTGGACCAATCGCCAATTTGAGGCCCACACGAACCAGGTGAAGGTAAGTCTGGTTAAGTAGTATACCCCAAAATTCACAGACCATAACCAAAAAAAAAGATACCTATCAGTCCTTCAGTTTCAACTTAAGATGTATCTGGAGAAAACTCAAAAGCCCCCAAAAGAGAAAAGCAAGTTGGATTTTTTACAGTATTAGTTTAATTAGAGACTTTAGAGCAATCAAGAAAATCACAATTTTAAAAAGATTAAAAACGAATAACAATCTCCTCTCTATTACACTCCTAGAATTTTGATGGGAAGACACTCCACACTTCCACATGCCAAGTAGTTAGTTTTCTTTAGCCGGTGCTTTGCAGATAAAGGGAAAAGACTTTGAGCACATTCCATCATTCAGTTTCCCAGATGTAGTTATCTCCGCACAGTCCTCTTCAGCCAAATTATTTGGTTCTCCTGGTTCCCACTGACTGCAAATGCACATAAAAGTATGTATTCAAATAAATAAACTGCATTTAACATCCCTTCTGTTTAAAATAGCATGCCAAATGCTGGTTTCAAAACCGACGAAATTACATGATTTTGTCATGTATCACACAACGACTATGGGCGAGATGCAAACTTTTTTGATTTAAGGTTTTCACAAACCTGCTGTCCATGATATAGGGTGAGCCATCAATCCACCTCCACTGACCAGTCGTATGATCTGTCAGGCCAATCCAGTGGGATTGCAATTTAGAGACGCGATTTACAATAAAATTCTGTAAAAAGCAAACCAGATTTAACAGATTACATTTCTGTGCGCTGGGTGTGTGTATGTGTATGTTGGTTCATAAATCACTAACCCTCTCCCTGGTGTCCTGCCCCAGAATGAGCAGCAGGGCCTCATGTACACGACAGAAATCCCTTGACCTTTGCCAATCCAGCGCTGTACTGGAAAATAGATAACAGCTGGAAAGATAAAGTTGCCATCCAGCTTTACAGCTCAAAACAGGTTTCCCTATGAGAAAGAAGCAAAGGAAATATGTTGTTACACATTTTAAATGGGACACATTTCCCTCGAATTTGAGAACCACCAGAGGAACAATGAAATTGCTTACACCGAGTCAAATTTGTTATTCTGCTCTCCAGATCAGCCTTCAGGTTACCAAACATCTCCATTAATCTGTCATCTGTACATATGAAGCACAGTGTTCAGTAGACTGTATAGAATAGAAACAGAAATCTCTATGTACTGCTTTAACATACTCTTATGTCCCTTGTGTTATACCATTTACCATATTTAGTTGTAAATATGTAAAGTGTATTACTTTAAGTGTGATGTTGCAAATAATGCATACAGCATAAATTACTGGTAAATTATCAAAAAGTTTGTGTATCGATATTCAAGAGTATATATCTTTCACTATATCTTTCAATTTGACACTTATTGACACATTTTACACTTTGATAAATAAAATATCAGGTCATTTGACATTCCATCACTGTTAATGCAATAAATACAGAAGTTGTTTAGAATGGATGTAAAAGGTCTTATCTTTAACATTAATATCACAGAAGTTACAGTTACTTTCACCCATAACAGACCTAACAAAAATAGAATCTCACTTGTATCCTGTTGGTCGGAAGTGAGCAGAACGACAGATGCTGTCAGATTGGCCACTGCATTCTCTACTTCAGTCAGTTTACTGAATTGCTGTTTAACTGAAGTGAGACACAAGCATATTAACATGTTAAACATAGCGTAATATGCAGATATTATTTACAGAAACCCATTTTGGTTGTGAGATATTCTTCACCTTAAGACCAGATAAAGCAATAGTCTGATTAATGAGGTTGAGTAAATATATTTCGAAACTGCTTCTTTTGGAATATGTCAGCTCATTGGAAAGGCTTGGTTTTCCAAAGTTGTTTTTAAAATGAGAGAGGAAAAAGGATGTGATAAATGATGACAAGATGACAAATCCTAGATAAATTGTATTATGGCATGTATTTCTAATATACCAAACTGAGGTTTGACAGATTCAAGGTCGAGAACACTTTTATACTTAAAATACTTACAGGACACAGTGACTGTGGTTAATAAAATCACAAAGAGCATGCCACACATCAGAGGAATCCAACACCGTTTATACCACATGCATCCTGCAGACAACGATACTATGTGAAAAAAAACAAATACATTATTTTGTTTAACAATTAATAATAAATATTGTTTCTATTTGTATTAATCAAGCGGTGTAGTCCACCTCTTTGCCATCACATTCATATTTTATATAACATCTCTTATACCAGATAATATCAAAAAGAGAGAAATATCAGATAACATTTAATCATTTAGAAGATGCTTTTATCCAAAGCGACTTACAGGTGGGACAATATGGACAACAAAAAGCATAAATGCAATCAAAAAAAGAAGACTGGTCTCATATTACCTAACACAGTATACAGAGCTAAGTTAGATTTTTATTTTTTTATAAAGATTAGAGAAGAAATAGAAGTCAGAACTGATCAGTCAGGTGTCAGATGCGTTTTCAGACGATTCTTAAAGATGGCTACAGAATCTGCAGATCTTGTAGCAGCGGGCAGATCATTCCACGTAGGTGGAACCGATCCGGAGAAAGTACGTGAGAGAGATTTTTACCTTTAATAATAGATTATGATTAGTATTAGATTATTATTATCAGTCCTAATAAAACAAATAAAAAGATAAGTATATAAAAACAAGGTATTCGCATGAAAATGTGATGTGATCGCAAAAACACTTATGGCTATTACTGTACTTCTATCAATAGGTCTCTTAATTTCAGATTTTATTGAAATTGTAAATCTCACTGGTCGGATTGCCAAAAAACTGTAGTAAAATAACTACACGGTTCAGATTGCTTAAATGTCATATAAGTATGTGAAGGCCAATCAAAATGTAATAAAGTTTTATATAAACTGTACCTTTCTGTGATGTCTGTGATGGTATCCTCCTCATGTCTTCATTCAGTGTGCAGTACACATTGCTCTGTGAGCCACTACTGGAGTCTGGAATTTGTTTTAACTCTGCCATTAGTAAAATTATGAGAATAAAAGAAAAACTGCTAGAGAAGAAAGATTTCTCTCAACTTAAAGAGCTAAACAGGAAGTCATTAAGGAAGTGATGACTAGCCAATGGATTTTATTGAAAACAAAAGCTAAGGAGATACTCTGTTAATAAGATATCATTCTTTTTGCTAACTGAAATTCACAGACAAACTAACTGATTCACATCAATTCCGCAGAAATAACACACGCTGTTGCAATATTGTATACATACAACACACCTATTTTTGTGTGCATATGATATGGCAATTTTAGCATGCGTGCATACAAAACGGCAGTGAAGTGAAAGTTACCTATTCGTCAGATATGGTGACCCATACATGAAATATGACTTCTGCATTTAACCCATCCAGTGATGAGTGAACACACGCACAACAAGTCGTGAACACATGTACACCCAGAGCAGTTGGCAGCTATCACCGCAGAACCCGTGGAGCAAGTGGGGGTAAGGTGCCTTGCTCAAGGGCACCTCAGTCGTTACCCGCCAGCCTTGAGAATCGAACCAGAAACCTTCTGGTCACGAGTCCGAGTCTCTAACCATTAGCCCACGACTGCCCGGTATTAACCTGTCCCCATACCCAAACCCTTAACCTAATGTTAGTTTGGTGCATATTATAACCTAACCCAAACCCTGACCCAAATGGTATTTTAATTACTCAGTGTTTCCTCTTCATTTACGTATTAAAATGGCTGATCATCACCGAGGTGCATGCCAACATTGGCGTATCATATGCGACAGCATGTTATTATGCAGATCGATGAGAACAGGTAGCATTAGACAATATATCTTTATATCTGTAAGTGAACACATATGTGTTCCATTCTTCTAATCAGACTATAGACAATGGTCATCTCCATTTATTTATCTGATTCATTATAAGCATAGAAAAGTATAATAAAAGTTTACCCAAGCAATCTTAAAACTCTTTAAAACTTCTCTTTAGGAAAGTTTGTCACCCTTGGAATTATGTAACTCTTAATTACATCTTCTTTATTATGAGGGCAAACTGGTGTCATGATCCTGACCTCCTAGTAGCTGTTTCTCTTTTTTGTGGCTGACAGGATCATGTCTTGTGTCTGTGTTTGGAAGCACATATCCATTGTTTGTGTCTGTGTTAGTATTCATTATCCTGGTATCGGTTCATGCCCTTCACCTGTTACCCTGCCTCTTTTGTTCCTCTCTCTTCTGAGTTTCAGTATTTTTTTGAAATAGGTTGAGAGCTGTCTGCACTTGGGTTCTGCTTCATGTCAGTTTCATAACAACTGGAGAATACCAAAGTTGTGTTAAAGAAGCACAACTGATTACTAAGCATTTCTTGAAAACAGGAAAAAAGTCAAGCAATTTATCATGAAATTACAAATTCAGAACAATGCGTATACAATTTCTTTACTACGAAGCAAAAAAACATACACTTATACAAATGCTAAGGAGCTACAAAAATAACAACGGGAAAGACAACTGACTTCATCTTTCACTTTAAGCATGAAATAGGATCCATATTTCTCCTGTCAGGGATGTCATGTTGTCATCTTGGCCAAAGGTTCCACTCGCTAGAGCCAAGGTCTTTTAAAGCACATTATGTTCATGTCGCAGACACCCAAACAATGATGCATGTCTTTACAGATGTGAGGAAAATCTGATTTTGTCGGCAGTATAAACACAGCCTTATCTTTTGCTCACTTTTAATAGATCACAGATATCAATGCATTATTATGTGGCATATAATGAATAAACATTTTTTATTATAATTAATACAAAAATTCTAGTTGTGCAAGGTGCAAATAAGATTCAGAAATTACAGATAATTTCACTCTCAAACAGTTGTGTTAAAAACAACACATTTTGTGTCCTTTACTTTAAATGAATAACATAAAACAATCTGTTAAAATTAAAACCTCCATTTTAAGACTGTTGTTGAATGCTAATCTAATCAGTTATCTATTACTGACTTAGTTGCCTCTTTAAGTTAATAATATCCACAATAAGATCATGTATAACTACTGTACTACAACAATGTTATACAACATTTTATGATACAGTATTTAACAACAGAATGAATTTAGAACTACAGCACTGGTTACGTGAGGTTGTAGTTACTGAATGATGGGTAACACTTTCTTAATAAGTAGTTATCCAAAAACTACTGCAGAACAAATGGTTAGTGCTGCATTAACAATGTAGTCATTACTGATAACTTATAGGGAAGAAAGATGAACTAATCATTACAGCATCCAGATTTTTGTAAGTAAGTAACAATAAGTTACTTTTTACTTATTTAAAAGTCATTCATAAATACTCAATGTTGTGTCTTTTGCAGAATTGTACAATAACTGAGGCTCACTTAACACAATTATCTATTAACTATTTTAATTATTTAATTATTTATTTTACTTCCAGGAGATAAAGCACTTACTTTTCCCACAAAACATCTGTAAATCATATTTGCTGATACTCTCTCTCTTGTAGCAATATTGTGTAGTCATTCTATTGGGCATTGATCCAATGAACTTCATTGGCAAGCCTAAACTATTTTTTGCCACAGCTGAGCTTCAGTTCAAACTTCAACTATTCAACATGCTATTAAGCTTGTAATATAACATGAACAATATATTTGCACATAAACAGAAAACTTCAATATTCCAAAGTTTAACATCACTTTTGGCCAGAACTGGATGTTTACCAAAATTTGATTTTAAGAGTACAAAAATGAGAGGTAACCATTTCAAACACACCATTTCTCTTTCTAAATAAAACAGTTACATATGTTATATTACAGATTTAAGATGCATTTCTTTTTTATTAGACTCTGTCCCCTTAAGTCCTTAGGTGAAAGTGTGTTAGTGATTGAGACAACACAGAATGAAAGTGAAATATTTTACTTACACAGGCACAAAGTACAGGAACAGTAAGTAGAGATGCAGTCTGCAATCTTAAGACAAATAACTGTTTATATTTGTACATTTTTGTGTGTGTGTGTGCGCACGCGTGTGTGTGTTTGGTGTGTGTGTGTATGTATGCATGCGTGTGCATGTTTCAATTGTTTTGACAAATATAAAGTGGAAGAATACATGGTGCTAGGTTTCATAGTGAAAGCTAAAATGAAAGCTAAATTCTTGACTATGTCTAAATGAGTAAACCTAAGTGTAGGACAGATTTGACAATGTCATATTTATATAAAATGTATGTCATATATTAAAATATGTCTCATGTTACAATTGTTTATTTTCAAGTAGTGAGTAAAACTGAAAGTGATAAAGGTTTTCAAAAAATGATTATTCAGTCTTGCACTAAGGGGGCAGTAAAGAGCAGATAACTTAAGACTGCCTCTGGGTTAGTGTTCAAAACAAGATTTTTTTTTGTGCATTAACACATGAATTAATTCATTCTATTACTATTTCTTCCAGTAGTTCTTCATTAACTATATTGACCGACACATTATTTCAAGAGTGTGGAACATTGTGGATGAATGAATTAATTTTGTACAAAATAAGTGATGCATTTCAATTATAATTGCTTTAATTACTTAATGGAAGGTGTACTTTAAATTCAAACATTGATTAATTTTAAATGATTTTTAGGGCAAAACAAAACAACCCCCCAAAATGGAAAAGCAACACCAATTACCCATTATAAGGCCATTTCAAGATTCACTAAGATTTGGTAAGATTTTTGATTATTTCAGTATACATAAAGCTTCATTTAGTAGAGAAACAATTATATGTTACAATAATTGATGAGAATCTCCGTATTTGATGCAAACCAAATTCTCTTCTAATGTTAATATTTCAAACTAATACACTTTATTTTTACACCTTGAAGGCAACAAGTACTACATAATTCAGACTGAGAACTCACGTGGTATCCCCCAAGAGATTTTAAAACATCTCCATAAACGTAAACCTGGATTGAAGGAGGTGTTAAATGTGGATGAGTGTGATGTGATCCTGGATTTCTGCCCCATTGTGTCACGGGCAGGAACTGACATGGAAGTTGCTCTGAATGAACTTAATAGGTGTTCAGGTAACTTCAAGATCACAAAACACAGCTTCAGTTAGTAGAAATACAGATACATGAACACATGTTGACCTAATTATAATGTCTTTAAACAGCATCCAAACCAGCTGTGTTCATGGTTCTCCATCACACTTATGAGCGGGAGAAAATTGTACCAGACAGCAGCAGATTTGTAAGCAGGGAAAATACGCTTACAGTGAACTTTCTCTTTAATGAAGATGCTGGCTTACTGGAATGTGCAATGAATGATAAAGCATTGATCAAAATCGTTGAGCACTTCGAACCTCAGGTAATGTTTGACCTCTTTCATCTGAACTTAATTGAAATCTGTGAAGTTTTTTTTATGAGAGCATGACTTGGGACAAAACATGAAATATTCAGTTCCTTTTTAAGGAATGTCAACATATCGATTTCTCTACCAGATGAAGAGGATGTAGGCTAATTGCATAGTAACACTGAGCGTCCTGGATATCTTGATTGACAGTTGCTTAATAGCACCGTGAATACAACGGCTGATAGCAAGCCGCAATCGACTCCCTGGCGTTCGCCTTGGTGCCGATCCTTTTAAGACTGTGGAACTTGCGCGATAAGCAGAATGGAGGCATTCAATTAACATTTATTTCTTCTTTTACAAACACAAATGCATTAAATTAATCAAATGCTTGTAACCAACTGTATTTTGTTGGAATGGGATAGCTACTGCTGATTGGACGAAGCAAGATACCCAGGACGCTCAACGTTACTACAAGGAAAGACATTTGTGACATAGATCATATTGATCGATTAACCTTCAAAAGCCAATTTTTTAAAATAAAGTTAAAACGGGCTCATCTTACATTATAAGTAGATGCGTGTCCGGCAGTGTTGGGTAAGTTTCTCTGAAAAAGTAATTAATTACTAGTTACTTATTACATATTCAATAGTATCTGGCGCGTACATGGCTGAGTTGTTGCAATTGCACGTCTCTGTCCCCACTGCGCACCTGTTGTGTGGCTATATACTCGATCTATTACTTGCAATTGTGCAAACAAAACCATAGCTATAAGTTATTGCTTTCCAGTGGGAGTTCACACACATTGGCCGAGATGCACAGCACCGCACTTTGCCACCTGTGGTCCACCACTGATCCGCTGATCATAGGCTATGTTAGCTGGGGATGGGCAAATGGGACAGCGAGAGGGACTTGTTTAGAATAATATACAACTAATACCAACCCCAGTTGTAAAACATGTCGATTAAGTCATATTAATCATATGAAGAGTTCAGATGCATAACCCTCTAAAACCCTCTAGTAGTTCCTCATCAATTCATTACCTTGATGAGCAGTTGTTCTGCAATGACATTCCAATTCATAGCTTTTGAGTCTTTTGGGTTGAAAAGTCATGACAGTACCTGAAACCTCCACCAGTGCTTTCCTGTCATCTCTCCACAATATTGTCTTAACAACCCCACAAAATACTAAACCATTAAAAAATATGACTCATGTTAAAATGTTTAACTGAAAGTGAAAAAGGTTTTTGAAAACAAAGGATTTTATTCAGTCTTGAACTAAGAGGGCAATAATGAGCAGATCAAGTAAGACATCACAGCCTTAGCGATTTATACAAGAATTGTTTATTTTTCTTCACTACTTAAAATGCACGTTGCATTAAAAAGTATTTAATGTACAATTTATTCTAGTTCTTCATTAACTTTATGGACTTGTGTCATATTTGAAGTCCTTAACAGTATTTAGTGTGGCATCAACACCTTATTCCTTCTGTCCAACTTGTCCTCTTCAGCGTTTCATATGTTGCATGTTTTTTATATTCTGATTATTGTAACTTTTTAATAAAATGTTTTCTGTTCTGCTTGTAGACTCTGTGGCAGCAAGTCAAAATTGTGTTATGGTTCATCATCAGCATTGTAGTCATCATAGCTGGTTGGACTGGAAGAATAGTACAGGTGAGAAATTCCCTTGATAAGTAATTATTGTTACATTCAATATTATCTCTGTGTCTACTGGGTTGAAAAGTCATTACAGTACCTGAAACCTACACAAGTGCTTTCCTGTGAGCTCTCCTCTATACTGTCTCATTAAAAAAATCACATTTCAAATGTTTTACTGAAAGTGAAAAATGTTTTTAAAACAAAGGATTTTTTATCAGTCTTGAACTAAGAGTGCAATAATGAGCAGATAAAGCAAGACAACACGGCCTCTATGTTAGCGATTTATTCAAGAATTGTTTATTTTTCTTCACTACAAAAAATGCATGTTGCATTAATAAAATATTTCTTCAAAACACTTCAGCGTTTCATAGGTTGTGTGTTGTATATGTTCTGATTATTATAATTAAAAAAAGTTTTCTGTTCTGCTTGTAGATTGTGTGGCAGCAAGTGAAAAAATTTTTTTTGTACATCATCAGAACTGTAGCCAACATATTTCGTGGGACTAGTACAGAACAGCACAGGTGAGAAATTGGGATCAGAGGATATTATCAGATCATATGTTCCATCATCCATTAATTTCCTTGATTAGTAATTATTGTTGCATTCAATATTAGTTTTGAGTCTATTGGGTTGAAAGTCACTGCAGTACCTGAAACCTTTAGATATTTATTTGATCCATATTGTTGCTTTGAGAAACAAATTTAACAATAACGTACAAATTTATTTGTTACACAATTTTTAAGCATTGACAAAGCGATGAAAGACAAAAAATCCTAAACATCTTGAGTTTTGTAATGTGATAATAATTCAGTCAAAGAAGGACTAGAGCATCTCAAATAATTTATGGCTAGGTGCTTTTTTGAGTCTCTTCTTGGATGCTTGAAACAAGTAAAAAAATTGGTATCATTATTTATCAGCACCGAAAGCATGAATGACATCTAAAGAATAGTATTGGCTACTTATACCAGGTTCACTCTCTTTATTCTGTTTCATTAAAACACAGAAGAGTATAAAAGGAGAAATGGAGATGAAAAAAGGGAGCAAAAAGTGAGATTTAAGAGTCTGGTGAGTAAGCGATGAGATTTGATTTTGTATGGAATTTTAGAGATAAGATTATAAGAGTAAAATGAATGCCTAAATTAACATATCAAACTCTGCTTTTCCACAGATCTTCAAATGTAATGTAATCAAACTGGAATGAGGGGATGCAATCTGAAATCCTAATATAGCCTAGTTCATGCTAACCAAGTTGAACATGTCTTATTAAGGAAATATTTGACAATATTTACAAGCAAATAAATAAATAATAGAAAACTGCATTTTCATTTTCATTTAAAATAAACCATGTTAGATAGAAAGACCAACCCAACAGTGAAGGGTCATACAGAACTACTGTACTCAGCCACACACGCGCACTTTGTGGATCAAATATGGAAATACTGTAGGTCAAAATACTGTTTACAAACTGGAGGCACAACATAAAATAATTTCTTGCTCAAGCCGCCAGAAAATATATGAAAAAGTTTTAATGAAGTGGACTGTAAAATCCTATTTTTGAGATTTTTGCTTTTTAAGAGTACCGTAAAGACTGACGATTCAGGTCATTAACCGGATTTATATAAAATTAAAGCTGACAGACATTATTGAACATTGAAACACTAATAATGTTTGATTACTTTGCATAATGTGCCTACATAAATATGGAAATATAAGAAATTCTATTTGTCAATTGCATTTTTACCAAATTCTTAAAAATAAATAGAAAAATGAATCCATGAAGAAATGTAAAAAAATGTACAAGGCAGTCAGCATCAAAGATCATCTGAAATGTTAAGTTGTAACATATTCATTAAGTTCATTAAAGGCACAGAATTAATTTATGTAGGTCATAATAACCACAAATCCCTTATTGATGCTGTGGAAGGATTTCCTGTTAACGTTATCTCACTCATGTTCTCTTGAGGGGCGTTTGATCCTTTTGTGTGTGCAATCCACTCATCCAATGATGTTATGGAAAGCTGTAACAAAAAATAGTGAGTATCGAACTGTGACTGATCAAATTAGAAACTAATTGTTGAACATTAAAATTGAGGTTACCTGCAATCTTGTATAACTCCTCCTTGATGTAGAGGGGTCTTCTGTGGCAAGGGAAGGTGATAAATATGTTACTGAATGACTTTAGCTCCAGACAAACAAGTCTTATTGTGCGGCACATGGTTCCTTTATTGAGGTTCTCTGCATCCCGAACAAAATAAAGGATGCTCCCACTTGCAAACCATCTCAATGTAACAATGAGATAGTCATCTCCAAAGGCCAATGGGTCTGACCTGTCCCGGAAGACTCTTTCATGCCTAAATGCTCGACTGAGGATTAGTGCTTCCTCATCCAGTACGTCCTCCAAAAAGGGCAAGCCATTATGGAGAGGGGACAGGTGATTGGGAGTTGAACCTATATACACTATATTGCCCTCGTCACAGATTTCATAGAAAAAACCTTTGCAACTTCATCAGCTGTGTTTTGTAATCTCCATTACTGGAATATAACAGATATTTATGAATCCTTTTGATAGCAATTTGACAAGCAGTCTTCATTAGCATAGCAATATAACACTTGGCCTGAGTAATAATTCTACCACTTGAATCAATACAAAAAGACTCTTGCAATTACAAACAGCCAACAGATTTAAATGAAATGAGAAATGACTATATATGTAATATTTTAATACAGGATAATTAAAATGATGTAACATACTTAGAAAGACCATGGACATCCTGCAATCAATCCTGTGAGGAATTTATGTGTTCGCTGCATGCAAACACATTAATTCCTCACAGGATTGACGGTGAAAATACATGTGAATCACAAGGATTAATTTTAGCCGGACTGTTAGTCTGGAGCAGGTTAGCTGCACATAATAAATCACCATAGTAACTTGGCTGGGTTAAATTTGAGCTGCATTCATGCAACCGACTTGAGGCTTATGTCAATCAGAATAACCAACATGTCCCGTCTTAATCCCTTATCTTTGTTTTGTGCAATACCCCTCTGGGGTGTGTTCCAGAAAGCAGGGTTAATTAACCGTCAGCTAAACACAGAACTCTCGGTTGATTAACCCAAACCAAATTACTCGGGGTATGTCGGCTCCAAAACACCTGAGATGATAATAAAATTCATAAAATTAAATTATTTTAGTTATATGTTTATAAAACTATAAATGCTAAAAAAATAATTATTTAATTAAGTATATAAATATATGCAGTACTTTTTCTGAAAACTGACTTTACCTTGCATCAGCTTTATTTGCAACAGCTGCTGATGTAGTGATATTAATGGAGACACTCTTTTAATTCTAGAAACTACTGCATTGGTCATAATTTTGGGAAAGATTTGTTTAATGCATTTCATTTCACAACACCATTAATGATAGTTAATTTACAGCAGATGAAGGTCTGCTGGGACAGAGGTTTAAAATGTTACGCCCAGTCATACATAATAATCATGTACCCTTTATATTTCCCTTTCAAATACACATACATTTAGTTTCTTTTGATTTGTTGGTAAAAGGCCATGGCTTTTCAAATGTTAAAAGTGATGGAAAGGACCTATCCTGAAAGGCTAATTGTAATTTTGACCTTTCATGACTAAACTGAAGGAGGAGGCTGAGGACCAGAAAGACATTTTTATGTAATTGAGTCAGTATGAAAATCTTAAGTCTACTTTAGGTATTTTTTATGTAAATGGATATAAAATTATTATAAAATGTAAATATGTGAACAGTATGCCATATATGATCCCATTGGGGGTCACCTAGTAAAACATTGGAAACCTGCCAGCCTGGGAATCAAACTTTTCAATTAAATTCAATTCAAGTTTATTTATATAGCGTTTTTCACAATGTGCATTGATCCAAAGGAGCTTTACAGGGTCAAACAGGAAAACAGAAAAAGGGAAAACACAGCACAGTGCATGGTGTTTATAGAACTAGCAAGATCATTCTAATAAATACCTAATTAATAAAATAAATAAATGCAGTCTCACTTTCCACCTTTGCATTTTAAATCTGGCTCTCTAACCATTAGGCCACAAATATCTTTGACCCAAAGCATCAATATTGCATAATAAGTGGACAAGAGTATGCAATGGAGTTATAATGCTGCACTATTAACATCCATTAACTGTTGGAAATTGTTAGGCGTGTATATTTATCCAGTGATATTTGCAGATGTTTTAATAAACCTTATTCAAAGTTTATACTGTATTTAATATAAATACATAAAGTTAAACAATAACAGCTTAAATTCTTTTATTTAAAGATTTTTTTAATTTTAAAAGGTTAAATATTAAAGTTAAAAGAAATTACAAAAAAAGCTTTATTTATTGCTTTTAAATTATTAAACATTATAATTAATCTGTGCCGTCATGCCCACTTGACGCTCATAAAAAACGCACACATGCGTAGACGACCCCTAAAGCTGGGTAACATTTTCTTTAAATGAACTGACCCTGGAACATATCTTCAGAGAGTGAGTTGCTAGATTTACTTACATTCGCTGAAAGTTTTCTCAGTTTTTTAAACCGAAAGTTGAGGTGAGGGCCTGCCCTAGCATTTTGGGGGCCCTAAACGGATTACAAAATGAGGCCCCCCATCATCTAAAGTACACAACATACTAACCTTACACAGATATCACACTGACAATCTGTCAAGTCAACAACACAATATTATCCCTTTACGGTTTTCCTGTAGCTCAGTGGTTAGAGCATGATTCTAGCAATGCCGAGATCATGGGTTCGCACATACACAGAATGTATAGTATAATGCAACTAATGTAAGTTGCTTTGGATAAAAGCATCTTCCAAATGCATAAATGTTAATTCTGATTTGTAAATACACACAACATAACTTGGAAGGCTTACAGTGTGCAATCAGTTTAGTCAAAAGAACGAGCTTACAAGCAAAACATCAAAAGTAATAACATGCACTACAAGTTTTACTGTATTTGTGAATTCAAATAATATCTTTCAAATAAAATTCTAAGGACACCAGAATTCCAATTGCAGATCAACAAAAAAAACCTCACAATAGTGCAAATTAACCTGATACTGTAAAAAAGTAAAGTGAATTTTGCCATCAAGGCATCTCCTTCTGCTGCCATGCCCTAAATCCATGCCCGTCTTGTTTTTTGCTTGCAAAGTCATTTATTATATCATCATGGGATAGCTGGCTGCCAACCTCATGATTGATGCTAATAATGGCAAGTGCATTTAAAGTTCTTGTGCCGTTGAGGATCTGAGGTAGGTTTTTATTAGCTTAAGTTTTGAGAAGCTTCACTCCGCTGATGCCACGGTCACTGGGAGAGTACATGAAATGCTAAGAGCTACCCAAAGATTTGGGTACCAATCACATTTATCTTTATCATGCATTAATGCAAGTAGTTAATGTGCTGTCTTTAGGGAGAGTTGGGAGTGTTTCTAATTCCATGACAAGGTCTTTCCAATCAAGATCAGACTCATTTCCAGTGCTCAGTGTTATTCCAAGCTGCTCACATTGATATCTTATTGTATGGGTTTCAAGATTTTGAAAGTTATTTAACACTCAAAGGTGTCTGGAGGATGTGGTGGAGACAACAGCACTGGAGGTAAGGGTAATGTCAGCTGCACTGGAGGATGTGGTGGAGGCAACAGATAAGCTGGAAGCAAGGCCAATGTAGGCTGAGACAGGGCCAAGACTGACATGTGAGGAGGAGGCAGCTGCTGCACAAAATAGATGGAAAAACTGAAGTAAATTTGACAGCTCATTATGATAATTTAGTATTTTGTGTTAATTTTTATAATTTTTTAATATATGTTTTACAAATAAAGCATTGTACATGTAGTATTATTAATATAAAAAGGCTATTTAGTTGTATTTCAGTTAAGTGAAATCTATAAGAAAGTTATTTAACTGATCTGCATTTTCAACAGCTTTAAGTTCATTCTTTGGAAAATACTTCAAAAGTGCCCCTAAGGTGCAAAACACACACACACGCCCGCATACACTCACACACGGAGACCAAAACAAGACACACACACACATTGTTCAAATTATTCTTTCCCCTTCCACACTAACCCTCACAGAACACATTAAGCATAATTTATTTAAAAATAAAACGCCATTTAGTATGTTTACTGAGCGGATAGTCCTTGTACCCAACCTTTACAAGTACACACAGCTTATTTTCAAAAATGTTTTATATACATTATTATTATATACTTGTTAAAATTGATTACATTTTTAATTGAACACTTACCCTTTTCTTGATCCTTTCTTTTCTTGATCCTTTCTTTTCTCATCTTCTTTCCTCTTCTTCCTCTACTCTATACCAGACGGATAGTGTGTTATAGAGTTTTTATTTGTAATCTTGCACAGTTTAAAGCTAACACACATGATGATTGACACAACGAGCAAGTAAATAAAACTTTCACGAACGGCAGGGGCCCCCTTGTGGCCAAGGAGGCACCATGCAACTGCCTACATCGCTTATTAGGTAGGGCCGGTGTTATGCTGAAAAATGCACCCCTGCCAGATTATGCACCCCCTCATCCCCACAATGGTTAGGGTGAGGATTAGGTGTTAGGGGAGGGGTTAGGATTAGGTGTGGGGAGGGGAGTGGTTAGAATTAGCCAATCAGACAGCGTGTGTTAGAAGGGGGTGCTTAATCTGGCAGGGGTGCATTTTTCGGCACAACACCCCTCTCTCTCTCTCTCAAGTGTCCTGGATGGGCCAGCATCCTGCAGAGTTGATTTCCAACCCTAATCAAACACATCTGGCAAAGCTAATCATTCAGGATTCATTTAAAATGATGAACAGGTGCTTGAATAGCCCTGCTATAGTGTATACAATAGTATTTACTAAAGTAAAGTAAAATTCTCAGATGTAGTGTTCCCTTATGAAATTAATCTTTCCATTTAAGCAAATAAAATGGCCACTTTAGTTAAGCCATTGTGACCACAATTTAACCAGGTTGTTGCTACATTATAACCAGAGTTAACCATGGTATTTGTAGTGGAACTGTGGTCAAACAAATCTGCCCCAAAACATGGTTTCTTTCTATACTTACAAAATGATAAAATCATGGTTTATTTCCTTAAAGGCTTTTAAATCCTACTATAGTGCTCTACAGTATATAATTCTAAAATATAGTATGCTGCAGTTTACTGTAGCAAATGCTGTTATATACAATATAATTGTTTCATGTGGTCACACTCCTCTCTTGCATGTTATTTTGTTAAAGCAAAAGATGTTATTATGGCCTTAAAGTTTACCAGTTGCATACAGTAGCACACTGTGCTCGACAGCCATGTCTGAAGCAAGACACGCCCCATCATTACCATGTGGATGCAGAAATGTAGAAATAAACACATGTAGAAATAAACAAATGTGAAAATAAATGAGTGTGGAAATGAATATACATTAGCATAAATACATAAAAGAAATACAAAAATGTACAAAAAGAACAATAAATGTTAAAATGAATAAATAATATAAGTTTAAATATCAATATTTTCGTATTTTCTTTGGAAAATTAATTTCGCTTTTTTACATTTCTTCATGGATTTACTTTTGTATTTTTTATTTTGGCAGGATTGGGCTGCCATATTAAATTTGTAAGATGGAAAGACATATTAAGTAGCAACCTAAAACAAAAAGTGATAGTAAAAAAGGAATGACAGAGTCAAAACGAAAGTGAAAGATCTTGTTGTTTTTGTAGAAGAAAGTGCGCAGCAGAGGAGGTGAGTGCAGCTGACATTTGCTTTACATTTTAAAGCCTTTGTTTGGGGAGAAATGTATAAAAGAAACGTGAAGATAGTATTTTAGGAATGCTAACATATTTCTTACCATAACAAAATTTGAAATGTAAGACAATACGAGTGCGTTTGCTTTTTACAGTGTTTGGTTGTTGTTGTTGTTGTAGTCGTCGTCGTTGTTCAAACCCACTGCAGGTATCCGTTTTTAATGTATTTCACCCATAATATAGACCTTAAGTCTAAGCTAAATATCTCTTGATATCAGAAATATTTGGGTTTGAAAAAGATAAAACATCCTTAAATAAACAAAGGCAAGCCATAACAGTAGTTTTCCACACAGACGTGCAGAAACACAGCTGGGGAATATTACAGTAAACTGGTTATGCGACATATCCGGGTAAATTAAAGGGTAGTTAGCTGATAACCTAAATTTTTGGTTCCAAAAACGGAGATTTCTTTCAGGGTATGAAAGTAACCATAGCAACTCACTCTCTGAAGATATGTCCCAGGGTTAGTTTATTTTAAGGAAATGTTACTCAGCTTTATGGGTCGTCTGCGTTTTGCGTCGTCGTACATTTTTTATGAGCGTCAAGTGAGCGTTACAGCACAGAATACGTATAATGCTTTATAATTTTGCAGCAATAATACAATTACATTTTCAATCTCACCCATCGCAATCACAACTCATTTTTTATTAACTTTATTATTTAACCTTTAAAATGAAATAATCTTTAAATAAAATAATGTAAACGGTTAAAGTTTAACTCTATGTATGTATATTAAATAATACACTTTGAATGAGGTTTATTAAAACATCTCCAAATATCAAAATATACAATTTCCAACAGTTAAAGGATGTTAATAGGGATGCACTATCGCATATCATTACTCTTGTCCACGTATTTTGCAATATTGATGCATTGGGTCAAAGATATATGTGGCCTAATGGTTAGAGAGCCAGATTTAAAATGCAAAGGTTGCAAATTTGATTCCCAGGCTGGCAGGTTTCCAAGGTTTTCCCAGCAGACCTTCATCCTCTACTGTAAATTAATTATCAATCGTAGTGTAGTGTACTGAAAAGCATTACATCATTATAACTACTACATTATGACCAATGTAGTAGTTTCTAAAATTAAAAGAAACTCCCTTAATATGACTACATTAGCAACTGTTGCAAATAAAGCTGATACAAGGTTACGTCCGTTTTTCAGAAAACCAAATAAAGGTAGATTTTTTCTAAGGCACATACAGAGAAGGAACAAAAAAGAGCTTTAAGACTGCCTTCAAAATTATCAATGTGATTAAATACATATACATAACACTATTTTGGTAAAACACCGTGGACAGGTTAAAATAACGGTTACAAACATATCAACAAATCTTCACCTTATGTAACAAAGATAGCCATGATGAGTATATGTTTTAAATATTATAGTATAAAAATACTGCATATAATTAAAATATTTAATTTATAGCGTGTATAGTTTTATGAACACAAAACTTAAATAATTTAATTTTATGATTTTTATCCCGCAGTTTATAAACTGATGCAGATTTAAGTTTTCTGTGAAAAAAACTCTGACTTATAACCAAAAACGTTAAACTTCCCGACCGTTTCCATGGTGACTTGTGAAATCTCTGATCCGTTGACATTGTCTTCAAGTTGTTTATGTGAGCAATTGTTAACTCTGGGTATCTTTCTGGAGGTTGATTAAAATTCTCAGGGAATTTTGGAACCGACATACCATGAGTAAGCAAGGTTAGGTTTAATTAACCAAAAGTTCACGGTTTAGCTGACGATAAATTAACCCTGCTTTCTGGAATACACCCCCTGTAGTGAACAACCCCCCAGATGGCGGAATGATAGGAAAAAACTAACCGCATCCATTTAGAAAATTGATGTGAGTGGTCAGTTTCACTGTCACTCAAAATGAACCACTGCCATTGATTTGCTCTACTTTCAGTCATACCAGTGACGTCCGGTCAGGGGAGGCAGAAAATAAAATAAAAACACAAATAATGATAACATAAAATACATTTGAATAAATGAAACCTGTTCTGCGCTATACATTTGTTTTCTGTATGATTCCAATAATTTGATCATTTAAATAGTCAATATTGATGAAATAGCACATTTCCTGCTCAGATAAACGGGAAATGCGATGTGCAGCAGCGAAGAGGAGACAGACAGGAGAGCGTAAAGTCAAGGCGCTTTGGAAAAATTGGAGTGGGGCCCGGTTTTAGACGCAAAATGTGATTGGAGCCTTCTCTTCTTTTCCAAAGCGCCAGGGCCCGGTTGCATAAAGCACCTAAAGTGTACTTTCCCCTTAAGTGTGGCCTTAAATATACCTTAAGTTTTACTTAAGTTATTTTCCTATTGTCTTTGGTAAAGGGAAATGACTCCTCAAGTGTCACACTTAAGGTAAAAACTTAAGGTGCTTTATGCAACCAGGCGACTTTGCGCTCTCCTGGCGTCTGTCGTGGACAAGGACAGGAGACAAGGAGGCATAAACAAAGGATATATGGATTATATGCACAATTTATCTCTAACAAAGTAGATTCATGTAAAATACATCGGTAATCAGCATTCTTGTCCAAAACTAATTTATTAATGAATCAGCATCAACTACATTTAAGAGAATCACTTCATTTAAAGTGAATAAATTAGCCTTCTTACTGGAGTTCAACAACTTCTAATGAACTGAGCCACATACCTTATTTATGTGTAGGGTAGTTGAGAATGATGAACGGGGAAAGCAGGGAGTGGGCCAAAACACTGTGAAGCAGGTGTTTCTCAACATAAAACACATTTTTGCGTTATTATTTTTTTCTAAATACACAATAATTTTAGGTATACATAAAAATGTATTTCAAAATAGACTGTGCAATTTTTAATGATTTTGGGGGGGCAACCCTCTGATGGGTGAGGGATTTACGCCCATGCACGCCAGTTGCAACTCAGACACAACTGTAGGATATAGAAAAACTACGTTTGTGGGGATTTTTTGTCTTGGACTTCTTCCTAAAATGCACACTGTAAATTGTACGTTTATGGATTAACATAACATGCAAAATACTTTGATGATCAATTTTAGATCGAATCTTACAATAGACATGCAACCTGAATGCCAACAGACAGGAGGGGCCAGCAGCGACATTGACTCGTTTGTGATGATAACCACAGATGAACTGTGTACGATATCAGGTAAATTCATCTAAACTCTTCTAAAATTTTTATCAGATTAAGTTGAATTGATCAAACCAAATGACTATGGGCCGGCTGATCAGACTAGGCTTAAGGCTAGTCTCATACTTAAAGGTGACCTGTTTTAACTGAATATAATTTGCCCAGAAATATCTTAAAATATATCCAAATCATTATTTTGTCTGAAGATGCTCACCAGTAATGTATCCTTTTAAGGCATTTTTTAAAAAGCAACATAAATATCTTAATTCAACTAAGGCATAGTCCTGGCTTAAACTAAACTGTGTCTGTGAAACCGGGCCTATATCACTTGCTTCTGTCATTTATTACTGGAATTAAGTGACTTTAAGCATTAATCTATAATTCTCTTTCTTTTGAAGGGAACAAATATTACATTCATGTAGCTGGAAATCAGTTTAGGACTCATCATGTCAGAAATGTCCTTCAACATGTAACAGGTCTAGAGGAGGTGAAGTCCGTTGATAAGTGTGATTTTATATTGGTTATCTGCCCTGTTGTTTCAAGGGCAGGAACAGACATTGAAGCTGCATTGAATTCACTTAACAAACTCTCAGGTAATGTACTGAATGTGACAATGTATTTAGTGTTGAAACACATAAAGTCTTTTGCTGTCATGTATCTCAAACTTTGATAAAATAATACAATATTTAAAATGAATTAGTGCACGTAATGGGAGTGAGTTTTAATTTTGCAACAACTCTAACTGTCACTCTACTATTAGGCCTATGTAGTATAATTCATTTATTGATTTAAATTCTATAGAGAAAGATGTTTATTTATTATTTAATGATATTTAATGAGAAGCAGTTTGTTGCAGCTGAAGTCAACTGAAGCGCATAAGTGTAATTGATTAATCTTGTCTTATTGAGTTAATACGCAGTTTTGTTGCTTTGTTTACTACCGCGTTGGTCACGTGTTGAAGTTGCGTTTGATTTCGTGCTGATTTCGTTTGTTATGCATTCATTCACCTTTGGGCTGATGAGCCTGAGAGCCACTCTCGACTGCTGCAGCGGGCGGCACGCATTGTGGCATGAGGGACACAACGTGTTATTCCCTATATCAGGAGACAGAGGTTACACCCGTAACCAAGACGTTCCGTTTCTGTTGGTATCTCCACATTGTGTCGAAACGACAGATGGGGTTCCTATGGAAAACACCACGCCGCTATGCCGCATCACAATCTCTAGCAAAGCGACACTGACTGGACTGGGCCTGTCAGACGTGAGCGCTAGCCCGAAATTGTAGCCATCCAGTGGATGGGAAGGGGAACCGCCTGAGTGGGGGGCATCGAAGAGGAGCAGGACTGCTGGGAACCAGACGGTGCACGGCGGCGGGGGAGGATATGCTTCATAGCCTCAGTCTGCTTCTTTACTGTCGAGAGCTGCTGGAAGAAGCCCTTGACAGTATCACCGAACAGCCTCCCTTGCGAGATGGGTGCTTCGAGAAAGCGGACTTTAGCGGCGTCAGTCATCTGTGCAAGGTTCAACCAGGGAGCATCTCTCCTGGACCACAAGTGTGGACATTGTCTGACCCAGGGCCCACGTGGTCACCTTGGTAGAGCGAGGTCGGTGGTGGTGCGGAGTTCCTGGTTAAGCCCTGGGTCGGTCTTACCCTCCTGGAGCTCTTTCAATGTCTTGGCCTGGTGGACCTGCAGGATGGCCATGGCGTGGTGAGGGGGAAGCTTGCCCCACAGCAGTGTAAGCTTTCGACGCCAGAGATGCTGAAAATATACACGCTTTGGACGGGAGTGTAGGTCGAGCCCTCCAGGTGGCTGCCATCTGCGGGCACGAGTGCACTGCGACGGCATCCTCCACCTGGGGGACATCAATGTATCCTCTAGCTGCCCCACCATTGAGGGAAGTAAGGGCGACTGGACTAGTTTGACATGTACGTGCTGAAAAGGGGACGTTCCTAGTCTTACTGAGTTCCTCATGCCCTTCCGGAAAATACGGCACTGGGGGCGGGCACGACTTGGAGCGTTGGGGCAGAGGCAGTGCATGCACTGCAGCCCAATGCTCACAGCGGCCTGGGAAAGCATGGCTGACATTTCGATGTCCGCCTATTCCTGGGCTCGATCCCCCGAGGTAGGGAATTCCGAGGAATTGTCGGGGTCGGATGCCAGTAAGTTACCCTCTGATGCTGCAAGGGACACCTTATCATCATCACGCACCGCTTCCGAATACGTGGCTGAGGAACAAGACGGAATGGGCCGTCTCTCGGGGAACGATCAGACAAACGAGACGGGATGCGAACGGTCTGCGAAGCCTGTGGCTGATGAATGAACGCTCACAATAATCCCCATATCACCTTCACCGCTCTTGAGGCAGACATCGTGTCCGTCCCCGTCCTCGATGAGTGTGTTGCACCCACGAGAACAGTGGGACATGCCGTGCTGGAGAAATTTTGCTCTCTCGAACACCTCTGGAACTGCCAAGATGCCCAGGGGAAGTTGCTGCAGGAAGGGACAGTCCGCTTGACCACTTCGTAAGATTCCAGCAGATTCAGAAGATCAGCGTAGATCACTACAGAGATCATAAGATCGAAGGCTTCTTAGAACAAAAGGTGAATGAATGCACGCCGTCTCCGTTTTATACACGGATATCCGGGGGCGGAGTCTGGAATGCAAATTTATATTGCCAATTTCATTGGCCTTTTCAAAACTAGTCAGAAGATGATGGGTTCTCAAGTCAAACCCCATCTGTAGGTTCGCCACAAAGTTGAGAGAACGACAGAAAGCGAACTAGACCTATCCGAGCATGCTACCCAAGTCCTAGTCCAGGCTCTTGTTCTGTCCAGACTGGACAACTACAATGCGCTACTGGCTGGACTTCAAGCTTGCACAACCAAACCTCTACAGATGATCCAGAATGCAGCCGCAAGGGTGATCTTCAATGCACTGAAGAGAGCACACGTCACTCCTCGCATCAAATTCAAGACTTTGCTCTTGGCCTATAAAACCACCACTGATTGGGCACCCCTTTATCTTCACTCGCTAATGCAGACTTATGTACCTGCCAGATCCCTACGCTCTGCAAACGAACAACATCTTGTGGTGCCATCCCAAAAAGATAAAAATTATCTCAAACTTTCTTCGGATCGGTTCCACATCTGTGGATCTGCCCACTGCTGCAAGATCAGCAGATTATGTAGCCATGTTTAAGAATTGTCTGAAAACACATTTCTTCCATCAATACCAGACCAATCAGTTCTGACTTCTATCTCTTTTCTACTATTTAAAAAAAAAATTAGCTTGTATACTGCTGTAGGCAATATGAGACCCGTTTTTTATTGCACTTATTCTTTCTGTTGTCCCTATGTTGTTTCCATTGTTTATCTGATCTGTTAGTCTATTTGGATAAAAGTGTCTGCTAAATGTAAATGTAAAAAGATTAATTTAACCTCTATATTTTAACAGAGTCTAAACCATCAGCTTTCATGGTGCTCCATCACACATTTGACCCAGAGAAAATTGTACCAGAAAGCAGCAAGTGTGTAAACAGGAAAAATACACTCACAGTGGACATCCTATTCCATGAGGATGAAGGACTCCTGAATTGCATGAAGAATAAAGAAGCACTGGACAGAATGCAGCAATGGATACTACCCCAGACTGAGGTATCACATATTGTTCTAAATGAAAGATTTATGATTTTTAAAAACTGTAATTGCCTACTGAGTATTTTAATAATGTAATTAGCGTTATCTTGTTCATTAAAGGAGTCATGAACTGGCCTTGTTTATTGTTTTATAGAATACTTTGTATAAGGTCTACTTAAAACGTTTGTGTGTTTCCCTATCAAAAGCTACTCTTGATGCTGTATTTCAATTTGCCATTGGAACATTCTTTGTTCGACCGGTTGTGAAGCATGTGTGCCGAACATGTCAAAGTAACCTTGGTGGGTGACGTAGCTAATTACACATACCTGAGGTCTAAAAATCTGTGATAAACAAACATATTCTCAGGTTCTTTGGTCTTCAAGGACCGCTTTGTATGTGTGTGCGTTGCTATCAGTCTGTGAGAAGAATATCTCTTTATAGAGATACATTACTTAAAATGGCAGAGTCAGAGAACAGATGCTTCCCTCCTTGCAAGACGCTCCTCTCTGATTATAACTCACATGAGTTTTGTTTCAAGTTTTGTTTGATATGGCTGAAGCGCATGAGATGGGTTCATCCTCTCTCACACGCTCTCACATCGCAAGGTCCTAGCGCCCACCTCTGAAGTATGCCCCATCACTTCTTCAGATCGGGCGGAGGACTTGGTTTCCCTTGCATCTGCGATGTTTGAGAGTGTACTGTGCCATGCGGTAGTCTTGGGCGCTCGGTGGATGGCTTGGTCCTCCTCCGCCCCCTGGCGGCTGGCGATGGCTTCTACGGCATACAAACATAATAAAACATTACATAAAATCGAGGCCTGGTCCTCTCTTGTAGTACACTCCTGTCCCTCATCTTTTTATGCTTCTTTCCCTCCTCCTCCTCATTATCACTTGTTTCACCGGCCTCGCGACATTCCCTCATGACTCTCATCCCGCCTTGCTCGTTACAGAGTGCACCTCCTTGGAGCGTCCCGCTCACGATCGAGCATGAACTGGGGGTGGTGACTCAGGCAGTTGAGGTGCTAAATCTCGACTGGCCGCAGGAGCAAGAGGTCCCCAAGCGCTCAAAACTGGATGACAGATTTCTGTCAGGCATTATCGACGCCCACTCCCCTTTTTTGGTCATCTCCATGAACTCCATGAGTTAACCATACTCTTCCCGCGTCTTTGTGCACTCAACGTCGATTTATTAGGCTATGTCTCATAAATGCTCTCATTTCGCCTTCGTGTTTTCATCAGACTATATCTAATAAATGCCTCCATTAGCGCCATGAGGAGGCATTCGTTAGGTTTAATCCCTGCCGTGCTCAGGCCAGTTCTGGTCCAGTCTACCTCAGGAGTGAGGTCCAAAAGAAGAGTGTGGCAAATCATGCTCCAACTCGTAGAGATAGGGGAGTGGGTCGCCGTGCTTTTCAGGCCGCTTCTGGGACTACAGGTTATGCGCCAGGGGCTCCATACCCTTTCTAAATGGCTCATACCTCGATTTCTGACTTAAGGTCCCACTCATGGGTTGGGTGGGGTCTTAAATGGCCGTCCTGCCCAAGGGATTTGGATAGGTCATCTTCTCGAATGGCACATCAATTGCATCGAAATGATTTTGTATTTCAGGCCCTGAAATGGGGGTTGACAACATGGCGGTAGACTCTTACATAAATCACCAAGGCGGAGTACGGTCGTGCCACATTGAACAAACTGGCGCAGCAGGTTCTGCTTTGGGTAGAGGGTAAGTTCCTTTCCCTCAGAGCGATTTACATTCCGGGGCATATGAATGTGGGAGCAGACTTGCTGTCCAGACAAGCTGTGACAAATGGGGAATGGAAATTCTACCCCGAAGTAGTCAATCAAATCTAGGAAAATTTTTACGAAGCAGATGTGAACCTCTTTGCTTCACAGAAGAGAGCACAATGTCCACTCTACTTCTCTTTGACTCCTCCAGCTCCCTTGGGTCTGGACGGGATGGCCCATACGTTGCCCAGACTGCGTCTTTATGCATTTCCTCCGATCGCGTTGCTCCTTGGAGTCCTGACCAAGGTCTGTCTACAGGGGTCTCGCCTATTATTGACAGCTCCCTGTTGGCTGACCAGAGTGTGGTTCTCAGATCTAGTATCACTCCTTGATGGCTCGCCTTGGGCGATTCCAGTGGTGAGACATCTTTTATCTCAGGCACAGGGGAAAGTGTCTCATCCCCGTCCCGAGCTCTGGAACCTCCATGCCTGGCCCTTGAAGGGGACAACTAAGAGATGCTGGACTTTCAGTTGATATAGTAGAGACCATTTAAGCGCTATGGCTCCCTCCACTAGGAAAATGTATGCCCTTAGATGGCGTGTTTACGAAAGGTGGTGTGTGACATGATGGACTTTATATGGTCCTGCGTGGTCATTGGAAAGAGGCAACTCTAACAAATGTTGAAGTTTATTGATCAGAAACAGCGCTGGGTTGTTTCAGACACAACGTCTCAAGCACAACAACCCAGAAAACAGTTTCACACAGTATTTATATTATTTCTCGTCGTTCTGTCTTCCTCCGCCTCTCTTTTTGGCTCCTCCAATAGCACGCTCTTTCTTTGTCTTCAGCGAATGGTTTTCATCACTTTTTTCCCTCCACTTCTGCCAGATTCTAAAACACAACACTTCATCCCCCACTCTACTTTCTAGAGAACACACTGCATTCTTTACCTGTTACAAACCTATGTGTGTGCGTGCAATTTCACCCTGTTTCACCCCCAACTGACCTTTGGCTCAGTTCCTCCTTCCACTCACACAAAAACACAGGCACATTTAATATCAGCACATAACCCCTCACAATTTCTGCGTAAACATTTTCATTAAGGCACACACATTATGTTAATCAAACTATAATAAAGAGTAAAGATTTAAACGTAATAAAACTTATTAAAAAACTCCTTCAGACACAGCAGGCAGACCTAGTTTACTGCCAGATTGTTCCAGTGCTGGAGTTTCTGCAGGAAAAACTGTCTTCAGGGACATGTCCTGGTACCCTCAGAGTTTATGTTGCGGCCATTTTGGCTTGCCATGCTCTGATTGATGGAGTTTCTGCGGGGAATCAGCCGTTAGTGATCCGCTTCATTAGTGGAGCTAAACGATTAAGAGCGCCCACTAGAACAACAGTAACTTCATGGGACTTAGGTATAGTGCTCAAGAGTCTGGTTGGTACCCCATTCGAACCAATGGAGTCAATACCCGTCAGGTTATTGACCCTAAAGATGTTTTTTTTTTTTTAAATGACCATTACGTCTCTGAAGAGAGTCGTGGATATGCAGGCCCTGAGGCCTCCGCAGTGTCTGTGCGCACACACAACACACACACAAATCCTGTGCGAAAAGGGCTATCAGTAGCCTGGTAATATCAAATGCTGTCTGGAAGGGCATAATTGACAAGCGTTTACTTTCTCGTGTGGGGGCACTTGTCTGAAGTTTAAAATCATTGGTTTACCCGTAAGCCAATCACATAAAGTATGTAATGCTCCGGCTCAGCCGCCTCGAACTTCCACTGTAAACACCAGGTATGGGGCGATAACAAAACCATCGAGCGAAATAGATGAATATGGCTGTGAATGACTTTTGTAAAGTATGTGAAGTAAATGTCACTTCTCTCAGCCCGCCCTCTGTTCGTTGGTTGGATGGCTGGTGCGGAGCCAAAAATAATCTGGGTGAGGTGGAACGTCTTTAGAAATAAACTTCAACCATGCAATACTAATGTCGGAATCCGAAAGAAGGTTATGCAGCAACTGTGTTCTTCCACAACCAGGCACTGACTGCACAATATTTTGCGATCTTTAACGGCATGTTTATTGCTTGCTCGCTCTATCTGGTTCAGCGCAATTTGTGTTACTTCAGTACTGTCAGGCACCAACCAGTGGGCGAGAAAAAAGTCGTTGATATTCTTCTGTGGTGGCCGTGTTTAACTTCTCTATGTCATAGTGTCAATAACAGTTGTCATTTTAGTAAGAAGAGCGTTTTCAGTTCTGACACTTACAGGATCTTCACTTGAATACGGTTCCCTCTTATAAAACAAAAGCTCGGGTTAAAATTGATGCCTTGATTCATGACTGTAGTGTTTATTTTTGTATGCTAATTATTTTGAAGTAACTTGAAGACAACTCAAAAGGCAAACATATTGATTTTTTTATACTAGTCTCTTAGCTGCCACATGCAGTTGTGCTTTCCTATATGTAAATATAATTTTTATATGTGAAATCACTGTGAAAAACAAGTTTATAGCAGAGAAAATATTTGATTATTATGATAATAATTTATAAACAAATTTGCTTTTATCAGGAAAATTCCTGGCTGTATGATTCATTCAGTTACATCTGGAACATGTTAAAAAACATGTTATTTTCCAGTGAGTATGATCTTTATTACCTCTAAATATATTATTGATACAGGTCTCAGTTGGGGGAACTGAAAGGATTATACATTCAGAAGCAGTTTATACTGAAAGTTGCTAGTCGAGCTACTCAAATACAAAATAAATCATTTTAAAAACATGGGAAAGTCCTTAACTGTGTTTATAATGATTGAACATGCATACCAAGAGGAAATTAAATCTTAGTCTAAAAATGTAATTTTGTAAATTGCTAGAGATGTATGGTAGAGTTACCTTGTGGAAGCTAACTTCTGGATGATAAAAGACATGCATGCCTGACATTATATAATAGTACATTTGGCTTGAAGCCCTAATCTTTTATCATTTTTCCAGGTCAAACTGATTTAACTGTTGCATCAGAACTAATGATTGTCCTGCTGGGCATTTCTGAATATGGGAAGACTGGTGTAAGAAACATGGTAAGAAAAGAGATGGGAAAGGCTTATATCTCTACAGCCATTCAGAATATAACGGTAGAGAGAGGAACAGTTGCTGGGGAGAAGGTGTCTCTCATTGACACTCCTGACTGGTTCAACTCTGATCTCTCACTGGAGGAAATTAAAGAAAACATACAATTCTGCATCTCAATGTGTTCCAGTAAGCCTTTTGCTGTCCTTCTAGTCATACCAGTGAAGCATTTGACTAAAGAGGAGGAAAAGATAATGGAGGATATGAATAAGATTTTGGACAATAGTTGCTGGGAGAGGGTTATCATCATTTTTATTACTGATGATCAGAAAAATCAGAACATAGAACTTTTTAAGCAGCACCAAAATGTAAAAAAACTGATGGATAACTGTGGAAATAGAGTTCATTTTGCTCAGACAGGGAATAGTGCTCAGGTTTCAGACATGCTGAAGAAGATAGAGGAGATGGTTGCTGGAAAAGAAGAGAGTGGTGATGTCTTTAAGCTCACAGAATCTGAAATGAAGACAGCCATTGCTAAATATGAACAAGGGTAAATCGAAAGGGTGAGAAACTACATTAAAATAAAATCGGGAGAACTTCAGCAAACCATTTGGATCTCAAAGAGATCAGCACCATATCAGTTTAGAGAGCAGATAGATGAGGAGCATAATTGTGTAAAAATTGACATTGTATAATACTTTTGACGTTCCTAAAGATGTTGTATACACTTATGAGATTATAATGACATTCTATGCTTAGGTTAGCCTTGACAAGATAAGTTTTTGCTTATGGAAATGAACTATCTGAGACTATCTTGTGACAAACTCCTCTCTATCATAATAATAAGCATATAGGCCTATGTAGTATGTTTCTTGCTTTTTTGTACATTTTGCTTTGTGATTTGTGTTAGGGAGTTATGTAGCCTTTTGTGTTTTATTTTATTGATTGAATTGTGATACATAACTTACTCTCCCTTTTTTAAACTGTTTTGTTTCTCATTTTGTCCCATGGCCACCCTCGACCTATGCTTCTTGTTTTTATTAATCAACCCTAAATAAATGTAACATTTTTGCTTAGTATTTACTTTTTGTTAACATTCCAGCAGCTATTAACTGCAGTAACAATTTAACTCCTGTTAAGGTTTGCTTCACTTCCTCATTGTTTGGGGTCACTGTAACCTCAGTCATTAAAGTTTGAAAATGATCATTGTAATTGTGAAATAAAAAATGTTTCCCTCTTAAATGTTCCTTTCTATCGACCATGATCTCATTGAAACAATAAAAATAAATGCTACTACTTATGTGGAAGGGAAAACATGATGCAATACCTGAAGTCGATATAACAGTTACCTTAGTAATGAAGTGTTTACACAACCTTATCGTACAAAAACGAAAGGGAACAAAAGTGTTTGGAGTCATGTGGTAGACATGTGGAAGACTTGTAGCGAAGTAGATATAAATGTTTACTTATAAATATATCCCAAGTAACTCTCAATTTTTATAGCAGTCTGACAGTTACCAGCTTAATATTGTGAATAAAGTCTAATGTGTTTAGAGTTTCATATAAAACTGTTGAAAATAATATAACAATAAACACATGACTGAGGCATATACAGTATATACACATGTTTGCATATATAAGCAACTAAAAAATGACAACTAAAATGGCCTTATACAATTCACATTGTGTTTATGGGAGGAGCTCTCCCTTAAATGTATTTAAATTGAACATTAAAGAGAACATAGCATATGGTTTTTAAGGTCCTACTTTGGTTTATGGAGTGTCCATCAACAACTTTATGTAAATACAATGTGTAAAACACTATAATTTCGTAATAAAAGCAGTTATTCGTACCTTACTTCTTGACTGACTCTCAAATGATACGTTCCGTGATTCAACCGTCTAGGCTCCTCCTACCCGCTGACCTTGTGTCATGTGATTTGTCAGATCGTGTAGTCTGTTGTGATTGGTCAAACGCGTTCATCATTTGTCGCTAATGGAACGCCAAACAGCATTACAGGATAACATGTGGTTGGATGTCATGTATATTATATTTGTAGCTAGAGATGGCGGCGATTTTACCGTACCAATTTGAGCCCGAGTCTGACGAGGAAGCATCAGAAGTCGTGAATCCACTACAAACTCCACCACGACTGGAGCAGTATGTTTGTCAGTGGCAAGTGACAACTCTTGTCATAAAAACTCCCAGTGTGACAACATGCATGTTGTTCTTTTGCTCATAAATGAAATAAAATAATATTTTTTCTTAAAATTCTGTTAATACGTTAGAAATACTATTATTTTGTCTTAACTGTTCGTTGTCATGGTACATAGAGCATTTTAGAAAGTGGATGTTATGAAAAATTATTGTAGTTTCACCCAAATACACTCACCTAAAGGATTATTAGGAACACCTGTTCAATTTCTCATTAATGCAATTATGGTGGTGGTGGTGTAATGGTGTGGGGGATGTTTTCTTGGCACACTTTAGACCCCTTAGTGCCAATTGGGCATCGTTTAAATGCCACGGCCTACCTGAGCATTTTTTCTGACCATGTCCATCCCTTTATGACCACCATGTACCCATCCTCTGAGGGCTACTTCCAGCAGGATAATGCACCATGTCACAAAGCTCGAATCATTTCAAATTGGTTTCTTGAACATTACAATGAGTTCACTGTACTAAAATGCCCCCCACAGTCACCAGATCTCAACCCAATAGAGCATCTTTGGGATGTGATGGAACGGGAGCTTCGTGCATCCCACAAATCTCCATCAACTGCAAGATGCTATCCTATCAATATGGGCCAACATTTCTATAGAATGCTTTCAGCACCTTGTTGAATCAATGCCACATAGAATTAAGGCAGTTCTGAAGGGCGAAAGGGGGTCAAACACAGTATAAGTATGGTGTTCCTAATAATCCTTTAGGTGAGAGTATATCTATATAGGTGCACGTGCGGCAAATGTGTCAAAATGCAAAGTTTATAGCAAGATAAACAAACTGTAACACCCCAGAAAGAAGGGTACATGCTGACGTTAGCGTTATATAAATTAGCTAAACACAGACATCCATCCATCCATCCATTTTCTACCGCTTATCCGAACTACCTCGGGTCACGGGGAGAATGTGCCTATCTCAGGAGTCATCGGGCATCAAGGCAGGATACACCCTGGATGGAGTGCCAACCCATCGCAGGGCACACACACTCACTCATTCACTCACGCACTCACACCCTACGGACAATTTTTCCAGAGATGCCAATCAACCTACCATGCATGTCTTTGGACCAGGGGAGGAAACCGGAGTACTCGGAGGAAACCCCCAGAGGCACGGGGAGAACATGCAAACTCCACACACACAAGTCGGAAGCAGGAATTGAACCCCCAACCCTGGAGGTGTGAGGCGAACGTGCTAACCACTAAGCCACCGTGCCCCCCTTAAAAAACAGACATAAGGTACGGAAATATTTTTTGAAGTTAAGACAAAAAAAGTCAGACTTACAAGTTGGGATTCGGTCGAGCTAAAAGGTCCAAATAGACTTGCCCCTCTTTCAAGCATAGTCGTTTCACATATCCTGCAGTGAACCCGCCAAGATTATTGAACCAATCTTCGGTGAAATGACGCGCGCACAGTACTACCCTGGGGTTATACTCCTTTGGTATCGTTTGAAAAATGAATTGTTAACATTTTTCTCTCAGACGTTCTTCCTTTGGTAGTCGAAATTATATGGACTTAGTGTCACACCGCAGAACACAGGCTGTAGACATGATACACACGCATCACGAACGAGCGACAGTGTTTGGAGGAGGAGAAATACGTTTTCGCGGCAGTCCCAGCAAAACGTAGGCGGGGACTATGTCTAGTAACATATATACACGGTTGAACTATTCCGCGTCTCGTGTGTGTGATCCAGAGTCGACTCCCATTTTTACAAGCAAATAACTTTATTTATTCACCTTCGGACTTACAACTTGGCAGACAGCTTACTTTCAAACACGGCAACATAACAGACTGCATTAAATGTCATTTTCATGATCTCATGCTAGGTACTCTTTAAACATTAGGTGTAAGATTTAAGCATATATTTTAAATGTGAATGATGAATTTCAGTACTCATAGAATATATATAGCTTTCCTGTAGCTCAGTGGTAAGAGCATGTTCGATCCCAGGGGATTGCAAATACCTATGTAAAATGTATAGGTTAAAGCAATGTAAGTCGGATAAAAGTGTCTGCCAAATCTGTGAATGTAAATGTAAACGTATATATAGATAGATAGATAATAGATAAACTGATAGAAGTGGATTCCAGGCAACAGATCACCAGCAACATTCAAGCAATGAAGGCAATGAAGTCCTGATGGCCACAGAGCCAAGCATTCAACTTATTAAGATTGCCGGTAAGTTAATTATAAACCCCAGTTGTTTTATGAAGTTTCTTATCATTATCCTGTAGTTTTCGTTCTTTTAAAGGTAATACATGTTATATACATATGGCTGGAAAGACATTAAAGTGTAAATAAGACATTGTCAGAAATCTCCAACAAAGACTTTGTTAAAAGAGATGAAATGTGTAGACGAGTGTGATATTAATATCATAATTATTATTATTGTTAGAAAAAAATAGGTCAGAAAACATGTTGTCTGGACCCTGTTTGTAAGAAAATATAAAGACTAGAAATCTTGGAGTTTTAATTGAATAGCCCTTTTCTACGGCATCACTGTGAAAAAACGTTTAAGCACTTTTATTTTTAAGAGCGTTCTGAACATTAATAGAACTATATCTTTGCTGGGTTGCCTTGCGTTTAAATTACTGCTATTTAATCTGTTCATTTAGTCTAATGTTAAAGGGATAGTTTCCCATGAAATCAAAGTCTGTCATCATTTACTCACCTTCATGTTGTTTAAAACCTGCATGCAAGTTTTTTTTCAGTGGAACACAGTAGAAGATATTTTGAGAAATGCCTCAGTCGTTATGTGTTCATACAATGGAAGTCAATGAGATGCAGTGTTGTTTCATTGTCAACGTTCTCCAAAATATCTTCTTTTGTGTTCTGTAGAAGAGAAAGGAAGTCTTACAGGTTTGACATGACATGCGGGTTAGTAAATGATAACAGAATTCAAATTTTTCAGTGAACTGTCCCTTTAAATAGCATGATTTAAGAAATAACATGATATATAATTTGGACAGAGGGTCGACAAAAGTTCAAACCCATTTTATAATAAAGATGTAAATAAACAATAAATTATAAATAAAAAGCAAATGTTAATATTCAGTATGCAATTATTCAATCGTCTCATAATTAAAATTTATGAAGAGCTTAAGTGCCTCCTGCACGTTTCCAAACACTTATCAGATGAATCCTGCTGTTCAGAAGACACATACTGAAAGTCAAATTTGTGAGATCTGTGGTCTGACTGTCCCATATTTCTGTATGTGTGTTTGTAGGAGGGCGTTATGAATGACGGTACTGTGACTTTTTGAGTAATGAACTCAGATCCACAGCGTCAGTCAGCCACATGTTCTGTATCATGGTGTGGTGATGCACGTCTAAAACCTCAGAATCACACCTATGACACTCCTCTATCCTGAAAGTACGGATCTTTTCATTTGCCTTGAAAAAAAAAACATGCCAAAAGTGACATAGAACTAGAAGCTTAGAAAAAGAGTATGAGATTTGAGAAAAAAATGCATGAGTTACATTAAAAGATGTATACAGTAATACAGACTTCAGAAGATCTTCATCCAGATGTCATGGTTCTGTCCCACCTTGACAGAGATCAAGAGAACAAGAGAACCTCTTGTTTTATGTGGAGAGGGGCATTATTTCCCTTATGGCCTTACATACACTCTCTCCGGTCTCTTCTTTTGACCCGCCCCTCTCGTTTTCTCGTTTCTCTCGAAACTGAACTCAATAATAACTATTTACTATTAAAGTTTTAGTAAACTTCAGTAAAACTCTCAATAGGCCTATTTGGAGCTCGAGGTGTATCCAATAGCTCATGGGATCATTTTGTGATTCTAGAATCTAAATAGACGACCAGCTTAGTGTTGTGTGTGGCAGGTGTACAAAAATGCTGTCCAAAAAAAGCTCATTCCTCCCTGACAGTTGAGAGGCTCACGACAGGCATGAACCATGTTAATGAGTTAACCCTTTGGGTAAAATATAATCAAACCAAACCGCTGGTTTAAATGAACATAGAAAATGTCTGTCTCTGACCCACCCTCGGATGGAACAACCCAACATATTTTTTTTAAGTTTATTAATAATACTAAAAAGATATTAGCTATATACAATATATACCAATACATATACAAATATATATATATATATATACAAATTATAATGGTTTCAATTCCAAAAACACCATTTTGAATCATCAGATGTTTACCATTAAAACCAGTACAAAATGACTTTATGTAATGTGTTTTGGGTTTTATTCCAGTAGGATTGAATGGCTATTTGTTTTCCACTAGATAGAATCCCACCAATAGAAGCCAACACATATCCAGTAGAGATCCACAGATACCATTAAAGCTTTCATTAAAACCAATACAGTTTTCTCTATAACCATTGCACCCATAGTTTTCTTTTTGGCTGGGATGTGATGCATATTAATATCAGCACAGAAAACAAATTTTAAATACTCCAACATATAGTGGGTTTTCCGTGCGCTCCAGGATCCAAGCGTTGAGTTATCAGAGATGCGTCTTATTCTCACAAAAGGATTTGTGCAGTTCAGAAGCAACTGTGATGTCCAGATCACTGTGTCAGCAATTGCATTCAATGAAATCTATCAATGCACAGAAAATCATTACTGTCTATATATAAATAAAAACACAAAAACCTGTATTAATAGGCAGTGGAAAGATTAAACTCACTCTGTCGATAATATCCATGTTTTTTGTGCGACCAACTTGTATTTGATACGTCTGGTTGCTATGTTCTACACTCATATTCATTCTCCACATGTCCAAGGCCCGAAGTTTGACAATGTCCGGCACACTGATGTTATCTACAAGAAAATCATTGAAATGTGAAATTAATTTGTAACATAAATTATGCTATACATTGCTAGTCCTGGTGTTTACATATTCAGTGTAAATTAAATGTAAACATTAATACTTTGAAGGAAAGCAACTTGGCCAAAGAACAAAAATTTGATCTTTGTTTCTATGCAGGTTTATAAAATACATTTGAGCAGAATGGAACTAACAAAAAAAAATGACATAAAAATGTTGTTTACATTTGTGTGACCAATACATTTATCTTACCTGAAGAATGACATCTCAGAACATGTTTAAAGATGATAATGTTTTTTCATGTGATTGGCTAAGGGGAATAATCAGTCCAGTCATGTGACACTGTCCACTTAAATGGTGCATGGAAAACTTACGTCACACAGATTTTCAATTTTCAATTTAGTTTAATCATGGAGGAGGACGAAAGTGTGCGGCAGGCAGGGCGCGTATCAAATGGCGGTTATGCATGCTTGAAAGTCACTGCGGGAAAAGGGCTCATCCGAGATATGGAGAAATTTTGAGTTCCTGTATCACTCCGTTCGCCATGAAGCTACAACATTGTTGTTGTTTATATCGTGCGCCCTCTAGCGGCGGTTTATACAAACTGTACCTTTAAGCTGCTCGCAACTTCACGATCATTTGCGATTTATAGCATTTGGTTTGCGTACGTTTGTTCACACATACGCACTTTAAGATATGATCGTAAAATCAAATTTAGGATGTTTTCTGTCTGACATTTTATAAATGACCCCATATGCCCAAAAGAGCAACCTTTAATGATTGCTTGTCAAATCTAAAAATATCTCTTAAAGGATCTGCTTTCATACATTTAAGGTTTAAACAACCAAGAACACTTGAAAAAGCATTTTTATCCGTCATACATTCATCTTTTTTATTAATCTTCATTTATAATCACAATCAGAGTTCTTCAGAGACGGGACTACTGATCAGTATCATACACCCCCTTTATTGGAAGGCATAGCATTTCTCAGAAATAGGTTGTTTTGTTAAAAGAAATCGCAGGTCAGCTGGAAAGAAATCTCCCATGAGAGAAAACACCACACAGTAAATGAAAGAAACAGATCTTTCATTTAATTACCTTATAGTGACAGCTCTTAAAATATCAAAAGCCTTATGCAATGACTTTTTTTTATCTTGTAAAATTAAGCCTTATTGTAACTTTGAAGTAGACAATACAATAGGCCCTATGTGTGAAAGTAAAACTATGTAACTTTCCTTTTCCATTTTTAACTGCTTTCATTATGACCACTCATGAAAGAAATGGGAAATCCCACAAAAAACACCCACACTGCTGATTGAAGTGAGTTTTTGCTAAGTTAAAACAGGTTCTTCCTCTATTTAACATTACAGTTTCGATACTGGTAAGAATGATGAAATCAATAGCACATTCTTCTATAGTATTTAGTATTGTTCTGCAATATTTAAATACTGTCACTTTCGTATTCAGAATATAATGATCTACAGAATCTGGAGGAAAAAAAGTAAACAAAAACATGGATTATTAAATAATGTAAATTAGTGTTTTTAAGGAAAAGATAATGTTTAGTGCATTTTCTTCATTGTTTCGAAAGATCGATATCTCAGCACAATTAATATTTTAAGTAGGCAAGTAGTAAACAATGCTTCATTTTGCTATTCAGTTCTTCAGTCTGTGGCTGCTATAAAGATGATGTCCTTTTGAATTGGAAATAAAAGGGAATTCCCATGGCTGTGGCAGTAGCATATAAAAGCCCTTTTAAGTTCACATTCATTCAGTCTGTGGATCTGATTTTGAGGTCAAACATGAGCCGCTCCATCATATTATTGTGCTTGGTCTTTATGATCTGCATAAGTTTCAATGAAGGTAAGTTAATTTTGCAATATGCTACCTTTTAAATCACAAAATTTAGTTTTTTACATATATCCACTTATATTTTCTTATATGTAGCATTTATTCTGTGTTGGCCTATTTATTGTATATTAGTTTCATACATTTGTGCAAAATATTTTGAGTTTTTTCTTTTCATTCTGTTTGGGCATACAGTAGTTAAACAACAGTCAAACATGACAAGCAAGTGGACCAGGTTATCTGAATAGATACATGTTTAATCTTGAATAACAACATTTAAATGCATTACAAACATTTGCTTTCAGGGCAACGGATGTTCAGAGGCCAAAGATGTTTGTGCACTAAAACATATGATAGACTGAGGCCTGATAACGTCAAGGATTGGAAAGTGCACAAACCAAGTGCATTCTGTGACACCACTGAGATTGTGTAATGTGATTTTTATTCAGATTGTGTGAGAGTTATCCCAAATGTTATCTTCGGTGCAAAATCTCTAAAATCTAAATTTTTTGCTCACAGTGTGACTTTAAAGAAACCTCAAATGAAAGTCTGCCTGAATCCTAAATCACCAATGGGACGGCATCTCTTACCTGCATAAGAAACTCAAACCTACAGCTGAGCATTAAGTACACCTGATAAGTCTCTATTTACTCAATAAGGATGTAATGATGGAAGGGATTCTTTTTTATTTCTTTTTCATTCTAAAACATGAGCAATGCTGAAATCCAGATCTTTTGAGAAAAAAAATATACTGTTTTGTACACTGTATTCTGCTATTTTACTGTTAATGATTGTTCTCGACACTTGTCTTTTTCTTGTTGTATTATGCCCCTTCGTATGTATAATGTATAGGATCTTAAATGTTGTAGTTTTATTTTGTTACAATGCAAGAGTGACCATATATCAGAAAATAATCTTAAATGAAAACTACTTTATTTAAAGCTGTTTTGTATATTTTTACTATTTGAACATATCAAAAAATGTAAAAGAATAAAACCCTTTTGAAGACCACTGTGTGAAGTTTGTTTTCCTAACCCTATAACAGTAGACGGCACTGAAAAGCAAGAAGACTGAACGTTACAAGATGTGAGGCAAGACATCACTAAAGGCCAAAACAAAAATCATAATGAAGTTGTTTACTTCAATCCAAATAGGAGAACCATCCTAAGGATGTTACATGACTATTAATCAGCCATATTTGAACATCAAATAGTTAATTTTTATGTCCCTGTGTGACGTTGAGTTTTCTTTTCGCGTATGTGTATTTTCATTGCGGTGTTCTGTTGTTCAATGTTTGCTAGGTCTTGTGTGGATTGGTTCAATGGGCTGTCGATGCTCTGTACCAGTGGGTGGCGGTCCTCTCCAATCATTGCACTGCCTCGAGTTTGCTCTGCCCTATATAAGAAGACGCCAGTGCAGAGTGAGGAGAGAGGTGTGGCTGTCACTAAACTTGACCTGGTTCTGTTTATTGTACTTGTGGAACAAACTTTTGTTAAGAGAGTTTTTGTTCCTTGCCATGTAGACAGAGCGCCCTTTTCCTTCCCAGTTGCAAAAATGTGGATGTATTTGTTATAACGGGTCGGATGAAGAGGGGTTGGTGGGTAGCTCTGTCACGTGTAGGATGTTTAGGTGTTGTTCTTTGTCTTGAAACATTAGGTTTAGGGGGTTGAGCCACCTGTGTACATTTTTTTTGATTGACAGTGTAGGTAGAAAAGATAGGACGTTGTGAACGTGGAAGAAGTTTATTTTATGTTAGTTTTGCTTGGGTTTCTATCTTTCTTACTTTTGGTGGAAACCGATTTTTCCCTTTTGTCCTTCTCATTACGGGTTATGGCTGCCGAATTGTATTTATTCATTTCTTTTTTCATATATATATATATATATATATATATATATATATATATATATTAACCGCTGTTGTTTATTTTCCGGAGTTTAAAAAAACAAGCTTATTGTAATAAATTCAAGTTTACCAGTTTTTCGTTGGTTGTCTCTCTTATTCCCTTATTCTCTTATTCTCTTCTATTCTCTTTTACAGTATTTTATGGTGACAATACATGACTGGCCTAATGTTGTACTTCCTAAAATCCCAGGTTTATTAACGGGCCAAGGAAAGGTTGTAACATTAATACAGAAAGCAAGAATTAAAAAACTAGAAAAGGTTGGCATGGGCAATATAGCAAATGTTCACAATCTTGAGAACACACAAACAAAAACTTTATATGTTTAGGACAATATCATAATAATAAGAAACTTTTAATGAAAATTCCCGACCCTGGCGGAAACGTGCTTCCATACAATCCCAGACTTTCTTTCTGGACCACGATGATGACTGGCTTATCAACCGTTTCAGATTTCCTAATGTAATTGGAGCGATCGATTGCACACACCAAATGCGCAATATGTTAATTGGAAACATTTCTGAATAAATGTGCGGATAACATGTGATGCACATATGTGCCTTACAAATATTGTGGCAAGGTGGCCTGGGTCAACCCACGATACATACATCCTTACAAACAGCACGGTTGGGGTGAGGCTCCAAGCTGGTAGGTTGCGCGATGGGTGGCTTCTTGTGAGTGATGCATTTAAATATGTTTCTATGTAATTTTTTTGCACGTTTAATTATTCAACTGCCCATCAGGAGACCGTGGTTATCCACTAAAGACGTGGCTGTTAACTCCCCTCACTAACCCACAAACTTACAGAGAGCGCAGATATAATGATGCCCATTCTTGTAGAGAGGGAAATTGGGTAGCTGAAATGTCGGTGGCGCTGCCTTGACAGGACCGGGGGGATGCTGCTATACCGCCCTGACATGGCTGCACAATGATGTGCACAGGCACGACATACCACTTGGTGACAAGATGACCCCGACCCAGGACCAGTGTATGTGCAGCCAAACCAACAAGCTATTCATGCCCGTCAACCTGTGATTGCGAAAATATAAAGAGTCGTCAGACACAAAGTTCATTTTTTGATTCAGGTGACTGTTAATTTCTCCGATGGCCCTAACAATTTGCTGTTATGACTCCAGAACAGCATGCATCAAGACGCGGCCAGACGGACGAGCTTCAGCACTGGGGGGAGCACTGGAAACACCGGAGACGCTGGACAGGTCAGCCTAAATTAACACAGACAAATATTAACTGTGGTTTGAGTCTGTTCATTATTAATGGGTACACTCATTTGCCATAAATGCAATGTATATGTTAAATCTCTTGGTGTACTTTTGGTCAGCTAGATAATGCATTTGAAATTTAAATGCAGGCTGGTAAATTATGTGTAGGGTGAATTTGGGTAATCTGTGAGTTTATTAAAATTTGTATGCAATTTATTTCGATATCTTTCTAACACATTATATTTTTTCTAAAATCCCTAAACTGTTTTCTAACCTCACCGGAAGAAAAATTGTAGATATTACACCCAGAGACAAGCCACACCTATCAGTGTTTTTGTGCCAAAAAAAGATCCTCCTAAATTGGATAATCTGGGACAGGTCATTGTATTAGGCCTAAAAAGCCTTTTCATTTATGCATGACGATCACAAGATCACCAATTTTTAACAAGCATTATGAAAAAAATGACAGGTACAGAAATCTCAAAAAGAAAATCTTTTACACAAGATTAACAGTCCACATTTAAATTCGTTTCAACATTGTATAAAAAAAAACTAAAATTTAAGCAGCACTAAACCCAAATTTGATAAACAGATTATTCATTCAGCTATTCAAATTCTCCAATAAAATTAGGGCCATTCTGGGAACAAACACTCATTGCAGTGAGAGAGACCCAATATCATCTATCTAGTTGAATCCCTTGTCATTGGATTTATAAAGACTGTTCCAGATTACCAAAAGCATGATGTCCCACATTCTCAATCACATTTGACAATGTGGAACAACACAAATTGTTTGAAGGAAAAAAAACATTTTCAACACTTTAATTCATATTGTGTTGCTAGAATAGATCGCAAACATAATTTGACAGCAATTCGGAACTTTGTCCTATTTTTGACAGATATATGTCCTTAATATTAATTCAGTCAGAATCATGTGTCATTGACCTTTATCATGCCATTGCAGGGGAGCTTCTCGATTATGTCACGCCCCTTTCCGTGCAATAGTCACATGACATCCATGCATCCAAGCAAACATCCTGTTGACTACAATTTGAAAGAACAGGAAAACACACTAGAGTTTAGGTGATCCCAGATTATCCTATTTCACTCTCCCAAAGTTAAGCAAATAAACGTGAAATTACTTTCACAGCAGTCCATTTGAAAATCCGAGTCCACAGCAGTGGACAGGTCTGCTAGAGGGTAAAGTGTCACCCACAAGGCATCTCACCGCTCAAAGGCTGTAAGTTCATCGACCCCTGCGCCACCGCCTGTTCTGCCTTCACTTTTATCGGTGCGCAGCAGTTCTCCACTTAACTTCCACTTTTATATCAAACCATTTCTTATTTATTTCACTTACAGTGCGTTTTCTGATCCCACCTCGTTGACAGCATCAGCCAAACTCTCCAACTCATATTTTATCTTTTCTTATTACTTCCGGAGGACAAATTTCAAAAAAATGTTTTGTCTCGTTTCTACCTCTACAGGTGCACCTCAAATTCACCTCCCGTCGATTTTCGTTTCTTGATGGTAGCTTTTGACATTTTCTTGCTACTCGCCTTTTCGAAGTTGGACTCGTTGCCATATTCAAATGTATTTAATTGAGGGAGGAAGCAGGGTGGGCTGTTGTGCTCGACTACGCGCGCTCAATTTCATGTTTATTGTGATGTACAAAGAGTAGAGATCCAGCTTTGGTTCAATCTTACGCAGAGATTCATACATCTAAGTTTTTAATGCGTACGCATATATACAGTTTTGTCCGTGCTTAATGTTTTAGAATGGAATCAACACAAGTCTTTGTACAAGAGGCCCCAGATATGTTAACCGAGGTGTGAGTCATAGTGTCTGTGTAGTCTAGAAAGTGGAGCCCTGAACGCAACAACACTTTCTAAACATCAGCACGAGTCTATAGCCTGCAGCGTGTCATGATCGGAAAGTGGAAAAAAATGCTTCATGGTTTAGACAACATACATTCATACCACCCACGTAGTCCCCTAATGATCGCTCTATTAAAACCACACGCTTGCTGTTTTGGACGTAATGGAAAATTCAGACCAAGATGGGCTTTGTGTTAAGATATGATCATGATTATTAATCTGAATATAAAAACAGTAATGAAAAAATAAATGTAATTTCTGCAATGGGCGTACAAGCAATAGTATAGGGTTATAATGCATCTCGCATAACTGTGTATTAGCACATAGTTATGATTAGAAAAATCAGAACAGCGGTCACAACAAAGGAAACTGATTAATAAGCATGCTAAAAGTACCTTATCTAAAAAAAACTAACAAAAAATACAAAGCAGTTTCTGTGGTTAGGTGTGGGTTTGTGCATTTAAGGATAGAATATATACTCGGGTATAAAATCCATACAAGTCTAAAGCAAGTTTCCCCTATATAGGATTGAATTCAATCTTGCGTCATGATCTTTTCATCATTGCTGGTGATTTTCTGGTCTTTCGTGATGGGATCGTGAGCAGGATGTTCAGATCCTGACTGTAATTTTTCACAATAGGAATGCAGTCATAAATGTTCTAGTCAGAAAATTATCTGTAAATCAAAATATGTTGAATTTGTGAAAAATAAAATGGTTAAAAGTGCTAAATGAATAAATGTAATGTTAGTGTATGTGTGATGCTATAAAACTTGTGCCATGTTATAAATGTTAATGTTGTGATTGTTCGGGAATCCCACTTCAGATTATAGACACAAGAAGATGCTTTAGTTTACGGTAATAAAGCCTTGCTTAGTTTTTTTGTCTTTAAATAGTCTCCTCGTCTCAACACAAGCCAGCATTTTCTGTTCCCTTATTTTGTAGTTTCTGCCTGTCCCACATGGCACTAGTATGTATTGTCAAACTATTTTGGTAAACAAGTATCAGCAATATTAAATACATTGACAGATTGGTAAATACACCAAAATCCCCTTCTAAAATAATGCTGGAAACAGTAAGTATTACTATAATTAACGCTTAATAGATCGAGAAAGCTGAGACAACTGCACAGATGGGGATTCTGAAAATCTGAATAGCTGTTGGTTAAATGAATGAACACAATGAAACCTAGTATTGCAAAAACTTTTCCACCCAAAACTAAAAAGGGACATAAATATTTTGGTATTATATTTTGTTTGATATTTAATGATTAATGTATTGGCTGTTTAATAGTTAAAATGTGAGTACTTTACCCGTAGTGTGGGTAATGAGTTCTTGATAAAACAGGTCAATGTGTGTTCAGTCCACTGAATCTTTTCTACTGGTCAATAATGATTGAAATGTTAAGTTTAAGGAATGTTATTACGTCACAGGAATAAAATGTATAACAGATGGGCCTAGACGTGGTGCCCTTTCTTTAAAAAATCCAGATTGTAGGATCACACCCATGCATTATTTCAGATAATGCTATACTTGGCTTTTATCCAGTTATCATGTCAATATTAATATGTAGCTTCACTGACAGTTATTTTTTTTATATCTTACAACACAATTGTTAAGTTATGGTTATCTGTGTACAGAACATCCGGAGGAGTAAGTATAAGGACTACAGACCCATTTAGTCCAGACCTTCAGATCAATGGTTATAAAGAAACATCACCTTTTTGTTTCACCCAGGGGCCACAAAACATGAAACTGAAAGTTAGATTATGTATCTCTTCACCGGAAAGGAAACCCATTGCAATAAAAACAGTGAAAGTTGTTGTTTTCAGGTGGAAGACTCATTAGACACCATTGTGATCATTTGAAAATAATACATATTTTTGTGAGGGGGAAAAACATTGATTTTAATGTTAAATATGTGTTTCTTTGCTTGATTCTTTATCAAAACGTAGAGTTAATAAAAGTATAATTGTTTTCTGAATATTTAAATTTTTACACTGTAAAACTTTGCTGTAGTTTTGCAGCAGGTTTGTCCAAAACTTTCTATAGATTTAATTACTATTTAAAATACTTTCCTATAAGTACTGTTTATAGTTTGATTAAACTTACTCAAATTTAAAGCACTTTGATTTTGAGATTCAAAATGAGCAAGAAGAATTAGCACAGCAACAACACAAATTTCTTTTCGTCTTGTTTTCTGGTAAAAATATTTAAAACTTCTTAAATTCTTATACATTTGTTACATAACAAGAAAAGTGACATAAGACATTTAGTCTTAATTATAATAGAAAATATGAGAAATAGGTAAGTTCATGTTTAAAACAAACTTGCAAATTAAATCTACGAGTTACTGGCAAATCTCCTGCTACACTACAGCAAAGTTTTACAGTGTTGTTTTAATCCTTAAATTCGTTTTTTTAATAATATGGCATATAGAGATGACATAAACGTACTTTCCTCCATTCCATTGTCTTTTGGAGAAAATCTGAAAAAAAATGCACAGACATGCACATTTTTTTCACCCACTTGCTCGTTTGACTTCCTCTTCAGAGCATCAATATAAGCTAGCACAAGACATCTCTCATCCTTAACCTGCTCCAGTCCTCTGATCTCTGCATCAACATGACCCTGCGCACAAATTTACTGCTGGCAGCTACTGCAGTCTGCTGCTTCACAGCATTGCTTGGTAAGAGACTATCACTGCTACTTTGCCAAATAACATTATTTATTCCTAATGTTGTAAATTATTATTGATATTATGCTTGTTTACCTACATTCTGTGCATTAATTAAATCATTTAAGGCAAATATATATAGGCTATATATTATATATATATATATATATATATATTTGAACATTTTTAAGGTTTTTAGCATGAAACAGGTTTGGTTTTCAAATTTAAAAGGTGATAATGTAGTTCTGAATAATTTATACCCTGTATAGAAATTGGTAAAATTGAGTAAATTCCTTCGCCTATTTGTATCTGATAAAATATACTCACATTACTAAAAACTGAATTTCTTTCAGCATTCCCAATGGATGGTTTTGCTACCAACAACAAGTGTCGCTGTATAACCACAACTAAATCCGTAATCCCACCTCGGCTCTTCAAAAGAATTGAAATTCTGCCTCAAGGTGCAAACTGTAGAGAAATCGAGATTGTGTAAGTCATGCAGTTCTGTGCATACCACATACTTAAATCACGCACATGAGAAATGTGCAAAGTGGTGCAAGACAAACCACAGAGCTCTTAAAATTGACATTTCATCATTTGCTCTTTAACCCACACAGCTTAAGCAGCGCAACAAATAAATGTCACTTATTGGGAAACACATTAGCTGCGTGTTTTTATGCGACTCATACATATATTTCTGCATTTTTTCATTTGAAATAAAAGGCTTTACTCTAAATTTCTCAGGATTACCAAAAAGAACAACCAAGTCGTTTGTATTGACCCTCGTGCTACATGGATCAAGAACGTCCTGCCCAAATTAATGAAAAGGTACACGTTCTGTTCTAATAAATCGAAATGAGAAAATAATTGTGATTCAAAATATTACCTCTTTGCTGGTTGATTTCTAACTTTGGCATTCTTGTGTTTCTTTATTCCATTAGCCATAGAAAAGTAAAGGAAAGTATCTAACCCACTGTGGCATATACAGATGCAGATAGGAACCACCACAACAAAGACATATTAACTGCTCTTGCTTTCCTGTAAAATGTCAAATGAACTGTATTGAGTGTTGGTGGGTGACCTTAGCTACCAAATGCAAGAACTATGTCTGTGAAATTGATTTGAAATAAAAACCTCACAACCAGCTTCCTTGACAGTAAAATGACATCTTTATTGCTTTTATTGTGGACACACAAGAACAGGCCTTCTTTTTTTTTTGATTGAGAAAATTGTTTGATTGATCTTTTAAATGGGCTACATTGTAAAGCACCAAGTTGATAAATGAACACAATGAAGATAAATCCTGTTCTACATTACCATATTGTTTATAGACCAAGCAAGATTCACAAAACTTGTCATAAGCTCAAGAGAATGAGCATCAGAACCCATTATTCAGCCCACATGTTAGGAACAAATACACATTCACTGAAAGACCACTGGTATTTTCCACATTCTTTCGATACACAAATTTGTTGTTTTGAATCAGGTTATACTCTGAATACCAGCATTCAAATGATGAACTGGAATAAAAATATGATATAAGAAAATGTTACATTTCTGGTAAAGAGGATAACCATTCGATTTTCTATTTAATGTTGTCAAATATTAACATAACAATATAATTATATTGCAGTTTTTACATTATTGTTTATAACAATAACCCCTGTTTAATATAACTGTGTCATTGCAACTGTAGTAGAAGTCTTTCCAGTGAAGAGCTGCATGGATGGATGGATGATGCTGGTGCTTGTTCACTCTCTAAGAGTTTTGCTGTCACAGGCAGTACTGCTGTAGAAACGTTGGTTGAAAACATCGGCAGAGTT